>NC_057798.1:647918921-648098808 GCF_018294505.1 Triticum aestivum | reverse complement strand
TAGGGGATCTATCGTAGTCCTTTAGATAAGTAAGAGTGTCGAACCCAATGAGGAGCAGAAGGAAATGGCAAGCGGTTTTCAGTAAGGTATTCTCTGTAAGCACTGAAATTGTAGGTAACAGATAGTTTTGTGATAAGATAATTTGTAACGGGTAACAAGCAATGAAAGTAAATAAAGTGTAGTAAGGTGGCCCAATCCTTTTTGTAGCAAAGGACAAGCCTGGACAAGTTCTTATAATGAGAAAAGCGCTCCTGAGGACACATGGGAATTATTGTCAAGCTAGTTGAGGGAGTCCTAGATTAGGGGATGTCCGGATGGCCGGACTAAGACCTTTGGCCGGACTCTCGGACTATGAAGATACAAGATTGAAGACTCCGTCCCGAGTCCGGATGTGACTTTCCTTGGCGTGGAAGGCAAGCTTGGCGGTATGATATGAAGATCTCCTCCCATTGTAACCGACTCTGTGTAACCCTAGCCCTCTCCGGTGTCTATATAAACCGGAGAGTTTTAGTCCATAGGACAAACAACAATCATACCATAGGCTAGCTTCGAGGGTTTAGCCACTCCGATCTCGTGGTAGATCTACTCTTGTACTACCCATATCATCAATATTAATCAAGTAGGAGTAGGGTTTTACCTCCATCGAGAGGGCCCGAACCTGGATAAAAACATCGTGTCCCTTGTCTCCTGTTACCATCCGCCTAGACGCACAGTTCGGGACCCCCTACCCGAGATCCGCCGGTTTTGACACCGACATTGGTGCTTTCATTGAGAGTTCCTCTGTGTCGTCGCCTTTAGGCCCGATGGCTTCCTCACTCGTCAATCGCGATGCGGTCCGGGATGAGACTTTTCTCCCTGGACAGATCTTCATATTCGGTGGCTTTGCACTGCGGGCCAACTCATTTGGCCATCTGGAGCAGATCGAAAGCTACGCCCCTGGCCATCAGGTCAGGTTTGGAAGCTTGAACTACACGGCCGACATCCGCGGGGACTTGATCTTCGATGGATTCGAGCCACAACCGGGCGCGCCGCACTGTCACGATGGGCATGACTTAGCTCTGCCGCCGGACAGCGCCCAGAGCGTCGCTCAGGTGTCCGCTCCGACCATTAGCTCGGAGCCCACTGTGCTAGTCAGGGATGGACGGTTGGACGCTGCCCCGGAAGCTGCAACCTCTACGGCGATAGAGCCGGATACCAGCCTAGTCCTTCGTAGGGCACGTGACTCCAAGGTGCCGGACTCCGCTCCAGACTCCGTATATCCCGCACCTCTTCCGATCGAGCCCGATTGGGCTCCGGTCACGGAGTTCACCGCCTCGGACGTCCTTCAGCACTCGCCCTTTGGCGATATTCTAAATTCACTAAAGTCTCTCTCTTTGTCGAGAGAACCCCGGCCGGACTACGGTCGGGGTGGTTGGGATGCGGACGACGAAGAAATTCGAACCCCACCCACCACCCACTTGGTAGCCACTTTCGACGATCTAACCGACATGCTCGATTTCGACTCTGAAGATATCGACAGTATGGACGCCGATAAAGGAGACGATCAGGAACCAGAACCTATAGGGCGCCGGAAAGCCACCTCATCATACGATGTATACATGGTGGACACACCCAACAGAAACGACAACGAGGATCAAAAGGATGCGGCCAGGGATCACTCCCTCGAAAAACAATCAAAGCGGCGGCGTAGGCGTAAGGCCAAGCTCCACCTCGACAAAGACCCAGCCATAGAGTAGGGTGAATCAATGGAAGACGAACATGCTGTTGAGCATCCGTCCAAATAGGGCGGACAATCCGAACAACCAATCCCCGGGAAAGATAATAGCTCGGACGACCTCACGCCGGACAAATTGCTGGAACATCAGAACCTCCACCAAAGGCTCGTTGCCACTGCACGTAGCCTGAAAAAGCAGAAGCGGAGGCTCAAGACAGTGGAAGATGCACTCAGGATCAGATGGGGCACACAAGTACGGCAACAGTCGTCACACAAAGAGCTATCCGAAGTGGAAACTACTACCGGAATTTGATGAAGAGGCCATAAAGCCCCTACAGTCAAAAAATAAGGAAGCCACAAGGTCGGATAGACGACCCTACGATCAATCTCACGCATCAAAGGACGCCACACTCAATATGGCACGCGATCCATCCAAGAATTCGCATCAGAAAACTGGCCCAACCAAATCCATCTATAGGCCAAGAAAGCAAGCTCCAGTGAGTGATGCAATGCAAAAAATACCCGAACATTGCGGCACGCCTAAATACAGGGGCGCTGCACACCCCCTATGTTTTATCGATGAGGTGCTGGACCATGAATTTCTAGCCGGATTCAAGCCCGTGAACATAGAAGCATACGACGGAACAACAGACCCTAGATTCTGGATGGAGGACTACATCCTCCACATACACATGGCCAGAGGAGACGACCTCCACGCCATAAAATACTTACCCCTTAAGCTCAAAGGGCCAGCCCGACATTGGCTTAAAAGCCTTCCCGAAAACACCATGGGAAGTTGGGAAGTGCTTGAGGATGCTTTCCGGGCAAATTTTCAAGGGACCTATGTCCGACCCCTGGATGCAGATGATCTAAGTCATATAACTCAGCAGCCCGGAGAGTCAGCCCGGAAGCTCTGGAACAGATTCCTTATCAAAAAGAATCAGATAGTCGACTGTCCAGACGCAGAGGCCCTAGCAGCTTTCAAACATAGCGTCCGAGACGAATGGCTCGCCAGACACCTCGGCCAAGAAAAACCGCGAACAATGGCCGCGTTAACAAGCCTCATGACCCGCTTTTGTGCAGGAGAGGATAGTTGGTTGGCAAGAAGCAGCACCAGCGACCCGAATACGTCCGAACCCAGAGATGGGAACGGGAAGCCGCGCCATAACAAAGAACCATGCCGGATCAAGGACAACAGCCCGATGAGCATGGCAGTAAACGCCGGATTCAAAAGCTCTCGGCAAAATCAGAAAAAGCCGCCCGCCAAAGACGATAGGGATGAGCTATCCAACCTCAACAAAATCTTGGACAAAATATGTCAAATCCACAGCACTCTTGGGAGACCTGCAAACCATACCCACAGAGATTGTTGGGTCTTTAAGCAGTCCGGCAAACTCAACGCCGAACACAAGGGGCTCGACACACCAAGCGAAGATGACGATGCACCCCACAAGCAGAACACCGGAGAACAAAAGAAGTTCCCACAAGAAGTCAAGACAGTAAACCTACTTCATGTGACAAAAGGGAAGAGCAGAACGACACCTACGAAGACACGCGCCGTATGGCCTGCCCCAGAGGAGCAACGCCATTGGTTGTTACAACCAATCACCTTCGATCATCAGGATAACTCCAGAGGAGACCAGAACGCAGGCTGGACTGCCTTGGTCATAAATCCAATTATTAACGGACTCCAATTTACAAACGCCCTTATGGACGGCGGAAACGACTTGAACCTGTTATATCAGGACACAGTCCGCAAACTCGGGGTAAACCCAGTTATAATCCACCTTGGCAACACTTCCTTTCAAGGAGTCACGCCAGGCCCAGATACCCCAAGTATGGGTTCCCTTACGTTAGAAGTCACGTTCGGATCACCCGACAACTTCCGAAGCAAAAAGCTAACATTCCACATCGCCCCATTCGTAAGTCGCTATCAAGTGCTACTGGGACGTGAAGCTTTCGCCCGCTTTAACGCAATACCGCATTACGCATCCCTTACACTCAAAATGCCCGGCCCAAAGGGCATCATTTCATTATAGGGGAACATAAATTGACCCCCAAAGTACAGGCAAAGGTGCGGCTGCCTGGATAGCCGCCCACAAATCCAGCCCTACTATCCCAGACACGGCTCGACGAGTCTGGAGTAAACATGCTTAATAGCCGCATATCCCCGTACAAGGGGATCCGTGTGCTCACGCCCGGAGACAATACGGCTCAACTCTTAATCCAACTATATTTTGTTTATTTCAATATAGATTTCTCGCACGCTTATTTTTTACTAAGTTCCTCTCTTTCGCAGACGAACATCGTGCTACGCCTGTCTAGGATACGGCACAATGGAGACACAGGCGCAGACGTGAAGCAGGGACCCGTTTCAAGGATTCTTTTCAGATTAAGACCCTGCGTAAACCTTTTTTACTGTCTCTTGTTGATAACATCCCCCGGTTTTCTCTATAACCGAGGAGGAGGCTGGCATCTTGGCATGTGGCCACGCCAGAATTTTTGCGCGTACCTGGACACTAGGGGCTTTTTTACCAAGGGCTCTATTTCGGCCCGTCTTCATAAAGACCGAATAACTTAGGGAGTGTTCGGTGTCGCGAGTTTGGCCCCATATGCATCAGCTCCGAATCATGTCTTTGGTCAAATGTTGGGTTTGCCCGGCTCCTATGTTTTGCTGCCTTACGTTCCGTTATATCGGCTAACGCGGCACCAGGAGAACTACTGCGATTGTGCCCCGGTTCGGTCAGGTGAGCACCTCAGTAGAGAAAGCCGAAAACTGACTGTCATGATATAGCGAGAGACTAGTCAACCACTCGATGACTTTCGGAATCTTTAGGATTCCCCCGCATTAACGAAGGGCCGCTTCCCGGTTAGGCACACTCGCGCCCCGAATTCGGGCGAGCGCGGTGCCCCTAGGGGCTATTCAGTAGCCCCACTGTCAAACTCCTATGGCTAAGTGAAAGTGATAAAGCATTATAGTCCGGTTGCCTAGTTCGCCGCGCCACCACCTCCTTTGTAGGACCAAGACGTTGGATTAAGTGTGAAAAGGCGCCTTTTGTGAACACCCCCGCATTCTATGTGTGGGGGCTGAAGCCAATGACTGCCATCTTTCAGGTTATATAAAAATATATACATTAAACGGCCGCACATGAGGCATCATGATTCTTGCAAGCACAAGTATAAAAAGCTTTTTTCATAAAAACAAAATTCGTTTTACAAATAGTATAAGCTATTCGAACACAACATCCTTCGAGCACTATGACTCTATTATATGAGCGCCAGGAAGAACTTCCTCAAAATAGTGCTTGGCAGGTACTCGGCTTTCGTCCGAATCCCGGGACGCAACAATACTGGCCTTCATATCTGCCCAGTATGTTTTGACACGGGCAAGAGTCATCTGTGCGCCCTCTATACATGCCGACCTCTTCATTGCATCAGCATGCGGCACCGAACCAAGAACTGCTGCACCAAGCCAAAATAACTCTTCGGCTCTGGCTTCTCCGTCCATAGACGACTCGCAACATACCTCATGGCGAGTCCGGATAACCTGTTCAGCTCCGCCCAGGCGGCCAAATGGTCAGATACTGACAGTGGGCGTTCTGGATTGTGGTACTACGACCAAAAAAGCTCTTGCAATCCATGGTGACCTCGGCTGCGGAAGTGTTCGGTTGCGTCCTCCGCCCTTGCTGCCAAATCCAGATAAGCGTTTTCTGCACTCCACTGCTGGTCTAATGGAGGGGGAGGAGGGGGGCAACGTCTACCAGCGTGGTGCTACACGGCTCCCGTCCGTGCCGGCGACCCGCGAGCAGAGGTGGTTGATTTTCCCTGATGGGGAGAGGTAAGTGCATTTAATCTTTTTGTACCTTCTGCATTCACGTTTCTTGAAATAACTAATGCGTTGGCCTTGTCATGCTGCAGGGGTTGGGACCACCATGAAAGTGTCCACCGGCCCAACTCCGTCCTTGGAGTTCTGATTCGGCAAAACTTTCCGGGGTTTGTCACGTTGCCTGGTGAGGGTCGGCTTCCAGAGGTTGGATTGAGTTGGGAGCACTACTTGGCTGCCCCGGCCCCGCCGGGTGAGATTATCGACGGTGTCTTGTGCAAGACGAGGGCAGACATGGTGATCAGAAAGTTTTGGGTAATTTCTCCTTTACACAATTAAAAATCTTCAACTAGCTAGTTATTAAGTGTACTAATCAATATTGTCTCATTTGATTACAGACATTCTACAGGTCTGAGGAGGGATACGAGGAGGAGGCGGCAGATGGTATCCAGAAGGAGTGCAAGCACCTACTTCAGAACTTACGGCATGAGGCTCGGGTGCAGTCTGTTCGAGACTACTACGCCGACCGTGGTATCAAGAAGTCCAAGCGGGATTGCCGCGATAAGAGGAGGAGGAGAAGAAAAAAGAAGAAGAGGAAGAAGAAGAAGAAAAAAGAGGAGAGGAGGAGAAGAAGAAGAGGAAAAAGGAAAGGAGGAAGAAGAAGAAGAAGAAGGAAAAAAAGGAAGAAAAGGAAGAAGAGGAAGAAGAAGAAAAGGAAAAAAGAGGAAAAAAAACCCGACCCGACACGGCACCCCGACCCCGACCCGGCACCCCGACACGACACCCCGACCCCGAGACCCCGACCCCGACCCCGACACCCCGACCCCGACCCCGACCCCGACACCCCGACCCCGAGCCTGACCCGACACCCCGACCCCGACACCAACATGGCACCCCGACCCCGACCCGGCACCCCGACCCCGACACCGACACCCCGACCTCGACATCGACACGACACCCCGACCCCGACCCGGCACCCCGACACGACACCCCGACCCCGAGACCCCGACCCCGACCCCGACCCCGACACCGACACCGACACCCCGACCCCGAGCCTGACCCGACACCCCGACCCCGAGCCTGACCCGACACCCCGACCCCGACACCGACACAGCACCCCGACCCCGACCCGGCACCCCGACCCGACACCCCGACCCCGAGACTCGACCCCGACCCCGACATGGCACCCCGACACCGACACGACACCCCGACCCCCGACACCTCCCGAAAAGGTGTTCTTTGGCCTTCCAGAGGCCGACGGGGTCATATATTTGTGAATTATTAGTTAGGTCATATATTTTTCGATTTTGTTATGAAAAACATCATATATAATTGTGTTGATCGGGTAGTTTTAAATGTGCAGTTGTTTATGTTGTACTTGATGATGATACACTTAAGTGATATACATATTATTATTCATGTCGGTACTTTTTTTCATGTTGTACTAATTTCGTTTATTCTTTGTCATGGCAGGTGTTGAAAGATGGTGGGCGCTGGTCGGGAGCGCGCCAAGGCCCCTTCATCGTCGGCGCGTAGTGTGAGGTCTTCCATTCCACACGCACCTCTCCGCCGAGCGTTGCTGGACAGTATGGCGACACCGCCGGGCCCTTCTTTGTCGAGCGCGGTGCCCAGCAGGGGATGAGGTAAGAAGAAGGGCCGAGGTGGAGCACGTGGTCGCGGGAGAGGAGGTAGGGTGACTCTTACGGCGCCTTCCTCGCCGCCGCCCCCAGCTGTTTCACCCGAGCACGTGACTGCTAGGGTGGACTCGTCTGAGGAGGAGGCTACACGGACTCCGGTCCACGAACCTCCGGCCCACGGGTCTTCGGCCCATGAGCCTCGGGTCGACGGGCCTTCGGCCCACGAGAGTTGGGCCCACGAGACCCCGGAGGAGCACACGTTTGGATGGGGTACTTGGTCGGGTCAGCCTGAGGATGGCGGGGAGCCGATTGGCCATGCTGATGATGGCGGGGAGCCGACTGATTTTGAGGAGGAGGGGGAGGAGGGGGGCAACGTCTACCAGCATGGTGCTACACGGCTCCCGTCCGTGCCGGCGACCCGCGAGCAGAGGTGGTTGATTTTCCCTGATGAGGAGAGGTAAGTGCATTTAATCTTTTTGTACCTTCTGCATTCACGTTTCTTGAAATAACTAATGCGTTGGCCTTGTCATGCTGCAGGGGTTGGGACCACCATGAAAGTGTCCACCGGCCCAACTCCGTCCTTGGAGTTCTGATTCGGCAAAACTTTCCGAGGTTTGTCACGTTGCCTGGTGAGGGTCGGCTTCCAGAGGTTGGATTGAGTTGGGAGCACTACTTGGCTGCCCCGGCCCCGCCGGGTGAGATTATCGACGGTGTCTTGTGCAAGACGAGGGCAGACATGGTGATCAGAAAGTTCTGGGTAATTTCTCCTTTACACAATTAAAAATCTTCAACTAGCTAGTTATTAAGTGTACTAATCAATATTGTCTCATTTGATTGCAGACATTCTACAGTTGTGAGGAGGGATACGAGGAGGAGGCGGCAGATGTTATCCAGAAGGAGTGCAAGCGCCTACTTTAGAACTTACGGCATGAGGCTCGGGTGCAGTCTGTTCGAGACTACTACGCCGACCGTGGTATCAAGAAGTCCAAGCGGGATTGCCGCGATAAGTTCTTGAGTAAGGAGCAGTACATGAAGGTAATTCTTAAGGCCTTGTACTTAATTCCTTCATTTAGTAATTCATAGCCGTAGCGCTGAAGTTTCTATTTGCTAACTTAGGCCCCTCAGAGATGGTGTGCGGATCGGATGGATTGTTGGGAGGAGTTGGTCGATGGGTGGTGCTCAAAAGAATGGCGGGCCACCCACAACGAGGCCAAGGACAAATGTGCCCAAATGGAAGGTGTGCCACACCACCAAGGCAGCTCCAACTTATTTCAGTACAGGCGGAACTGGGTATGTGGTTTGCTTCATGATTCATGCAATTCATTCATCATGCTAGCTTTAGCCCTTTAATTACTAATTTACTTTGTTTTTCTCTTTCAAGCACGCTACAAGCTCGTGCAATATAGAGATCAGGGGAAGGCGAGGAAAGGGGAGGACTTTAACCCGAGCCATGGTCCCATTGATACAGAGTTGCTGATGATATCTAGTGGCGGGAGGTCCCATGGCTCCATAGCCATGGGAGATGGACTTATCCGTTGTCCTAGCACTCTCCCGGAGATCAAGGCGCGCTAGTTGAGCTCCGCTCCTGAGATAAGGCCTCGTGAACGGCCAGTCCAACTCGCCATCAAGGTTAGTTATACGTACTCAGCTATATTTCTCCATTACATTGTGTGTGCTTCCATCAATGATTATAAATGGTCATGTGAGTGGTGTTGCAGGCTGCTATACAGAGTGAGAGAGATAGAACGGAGAAACTTCTGGCGGAGGCAGCGGAGAGGCAGCGGGAGTTGGAGGAGAGGACGACAAAGATGTTGGAGGAGGAGAGGGCACGGAATGACATGCAGGCAAGGGCCATGTATGAGCTCCTTGTGGTAAGTTTCTTCTGCAGATTACTTGCTAGTCTTAACATTTGAGTCTCATTACTAACTAGTATGACTCTGTTGTGAAAACCAAATGTGCAGTCTGTGTGCGAGAAGTCCGGTCAGACCGCTCCGCCGATGCCAGTGATTTCTCCTGGGAGCACGGTGAGTTTAATTTGAATGGACATTACTTGCTAGTCTTAACATTTGAGTGTCATAATGCTAACGAGACATTGGAAATGATCTTTGGTGCAGCTTAACTCCAGAAACGCATTGCACGATCCTTCTCCAACTACCGGCACGAGCCAGCCCGCTCCTCCACCTCCCTGATCACTGTAAGTTTCTCTAGACTTAGACTTAGCTTTATTTCCTCCAATATGCTTACCATAATGACCTAGAGTTAGCTTCTTTTCCTTCAAAATGACTTAATAAGCTTACTTATGTCAAAAATTGCATAATTAACTTAGTTAGCTCATAAATGATCCATTTTACCTAAGTTAGCTCTAATATAACTCATTTTACCTTAGTTAGCTTACAAGTGATCCAATTTATCCAAGTTAGCTCTAAAATGACCCATTTTAGTAGATTAGCTCGTAAATGATCCATTTTACCTACGTTAGCTTTAAAATGACCCATTTCACCTAGGTTAGCTCCAAAATGACTCATTTCACCTAGGTTAGCTCCAAAATGACCCATTTCACGTAGGTTAGCTCCAAAATGACCCATTTCACCTAGATTTGCTCCTAAATGATCAATTTCACCTAAGTTAGCTAAAAACGACCCATTTCACCTAAATTAGCTCTTAAATGATCCATTTCACCTAAGTTAGGTCATAAACGACCCATTTCAACTAAGTTAGCTCATAAAAGCTCATAAATGATTCATTTCACCTAAGTTAGCTCAAAAACGATCCATTTCACCTAAGTTAGCTCATAAACGATCCATTTCACCTAAGTTAGCTCATAAACGACCCATTTCAACTAAGTTAGCTCATAAATGATCCATTTCAACTAAGTTAGCTCATAAACAACCCATTTCAACTTTGTTAGCTCATATATGATCCATTTCACCTAAGTTAGCTCATAAATGACATATACTTCTTGTTCTAGCCTTCTTCTTGTTCTAGTCACCTATTTCTAACTTTCTTATTTACCATTTTGCAGATTTCATTCACTTCATGGAAGCTAGCTTGCTATGATGGAGTGCTTGCGTTTCCTTTGATGAAACTTTGCATTGTATCTAGCTTGCTATGATAGAACTTGCTATCTTGACGAAACTTTGCATTGTAATATGTATATGGATGGAACTTGCTTATGTATGAACAATGTGTATGGATGAAACTGATGTGATATGTGATATGAAACTTATGTGCTGGATATGTGATATGGAAATATATCTATATATGTCATATATATTTGCTGTGAAAATTGTTGGATTAAAAAAAACAGAAAAAAGAGACAATATGCAGGCTCTTTGCCGTCTGCCACCGACGGCAAAGGGTTCTTTGCCATCAGCAGCGGGCGGCAAAGAGGCCACGTGGCAGGCAACTGTGCTTCCTGGGAGGCTGACCAATTTGGTCAGTTTTCCATCAGCAGCTGACGACAAAGGCTTTGCCGTCCGCAGCGGACGGCAAAGGCCTGCCGTTAACCACCTAACGGAGTAACATCGCATTTATTGCCGTCCGTCTTCTTTGCCGTCCGCTGCTGATGGCAAAGGCCCCTTTGCCGTCAGCTGCCCGAAGCAGACGGCAACGCAGCTCTTTGTCGTCCCCTACTTTGCCCTCACCTTTTGCCGTCCGCGGCTGACGGCAAAGCACTTTGCCGTCCGCCATCCATGCCTTTGCCGTCCGCCGTGGCAGATGGCAAAGTAGCAGATTCCTGTAGTGAAGGGCATGTCTTTGGGCGGCCCCCAGATAAGTCCTTCATTAACCCATGACGCCAGCCGTGGTGGGGGACCCGAGCGAAAAGTAGGTGGTGCCACCCATGTGGTGCCCCTGGGGGCTGTGATGTAAAACCAGTCCCGTTGCCATAAGCCGAGCTCCTCTTGAAAAGAGCCTTCGGGCCATGGAGCATCGTCCATCTTGTTTATTATAGCTCCTCCGCACTCAGCTTGCTGCCCCCCAATCATTTTCGGTTCCACTTTGAAAGTTTTTAGCCACAATCCGAAGTGAGGAGTGATATGGAGGAAGGCCTCGCACACGACAATGAATGATGAGATCTGGAGGATGGACTCCAGAGCTAGGTCGTGGAACTCCAGCCCGTAGTAAAACATAAGCCCCCTCACAAAGGGATCGATCGGGAAGCCTAGCCCTCGAAGGAAGTGAGATGCGAACACCACGCTTTCACCGGGCTGGGGAGCGGGAATAGCTTGCCCTTGAGCAGGCAGTCTATGCGAGATTTCGCCGGTTAGATACCTAGCATCTCTCAGCTTTCACACATCTTATTCCGTAATGTAGGAAGGCATCCACCGGCCTTGAAGGTCGGAGCCGGACATCGTCAAAAGTCCGAAGCACCTAAAACTAGAGCTTTGGGTGTTGGAACTCGAAGCGAGGGGCAGATTTGATTTGTTTGAGAAGATTGGAGCCGGGCCTTGGTTCCTTTATAAAGGAGGTGAATACCAAGAGCCCTCCCTGTAACCGTTTGAGACTCGCTTTCAATTACGGAGTCATACCTAAGTCACGGTTGGGTTACCCACGCCCGTATTGATGAGAATCCCGGAATAAGGGGACACGATCTCTGCTTTGACAAGACGTGCCATGGAAACCGCCTCGCTAAACGCGCTGAGGTGGGACAGTAAAACGATTCGAATGAAGGCCTGGCCGTGACGTCATGCTATGGAATACGTCAGCAGATCCGATTGATGCAAATATTATTCTCTCTATGGTGGAATGTGGAACTTATTTTGCAGAGCCGGACACTACCCTGGTGTTCAACATCTTCTATGGAATATTCGGAGGAGGAACCCGCCTTGCAATGCCGAAGAAAACTTGCGCGCCGGACTCGTCGTCATTGAAGCCTGGTTCAGGGGCTACTGAGGGAGTCCTGGATTAGGGGGTGCCTGGATGGCCGGACTAAGACCTTTGGCTGGACTCCCGGACTATGAAGATACAAGATTGAAGACTCCGTCCCATGTCCGGATGGAACTTTCCTTGGCGTGGAAGGCAAGCTTGGCGATACGATATGAAGATCTCCTCCCATTGTAACCGACTCTGTGTAACCCTAGCCCTCTCCAGTGTCTATATAAACCGGAGAGTTTTAGTCCATAGGACGAACACCAATCATACCATAGGCTAGCTTCTAGGGTTTAGCCACTCCGATCTCGTGGTAGATCTACTCTTGTACTACCCATATCATCAATATTAATCAAGCAGGAGTAGGGTTTTACCTCCATCGAGAGGGCCTAAACCTGGGTAAAAACATCGTGTCCCTTGTCTCCTGTTACCATCCGCCTAGACGCACAGTTCGGGACCCCCTACCCGAGATCCGCCGGTTTTGACACCGACACTAGTTTTCATCACGCTCATATGATTCACGTTTGTTACTTTGATAATTTGATATGTGGGTGGACCTGTGCTTGGGTACTGCCCTTTCTTGGACAAGCATCCCACTTATGATTAACCTCTTTTGCAAGCATCCGCAACTACAAAAGAAGTATTAAGGTAAACCTAACCATATCATGAAACATATGGATCCAAATCAGCCCCTTACGAAGCAACTTATAAACTAGGGTTTAAGCTTCTGTCACTCTAGCAACCCATCATCTACTTATTACTTCCCAATGCCTTCCTCTAGGCCCAAATAATGGAGAAGTGTCATGTAGTCGACGTTCACATAACACCACTAGAGGAGAGACAACATCCATCTCATCAAAATATCTAACGAATACCAAATTCACCTGACTACTAATAGCAAGACTTCACCCATGTCCTCAGGAACAAACGTAACTACTCACAAAGCATATTCATGTTCATAATTAGAGGGATATTAATATGCATTAAGGATCTGAACATATGATCTTCCACCAAATAAACCAACTAGCATCAACTACAAGGAGTAATCAACACTACTAGCAACTGATACGTCTCCAACGTATCTATAATTTATGAAGCATTCATGCTATTTTATTATCTGTTTTGAATGATTATGGGATTTATTACACACTTTTATATTAGTTTTGGGACTAACCTATTAACCGGAGGCCCAACCCATATTGCTGTTTTATTGCCTGTTTCAGTATTTCGAAGAAAAGGAATATCAAACGGAGTCCAAACGGAATGAAACCTTCGGGAGCGTGATTTTTAGGAAGAATATGATCCGCGAGACTTGGAGTTCACGTCAGAAGATCCTCGAGGAGGCCACGAGATAGGGGGCGCGCCCACTCCCCTAGGCGCGCCCTACCCTCTCGTGGGCCCCTCGAGGCTCCCCCGACCGACTTCTTTCGCCTATATAAGCCTACGTACCCTAAAAACATTGACAGAGAAGATAGATCAGGAGTTCGGCCGCCGCAAGCCTCTGTGGCCACCAAAAACCTCTCGGGAGCCCATTCCGGCACCCTGCCGGAGGGAGGGATCCCTCACCGGTGGCCATCTTCATCATCCCGGTGCTATCCATGATGAGGAGGGAGTAGTTCACCCTCGGGGCTGAGGGTATGTACTAGTAGCTATGTGTTTGATCTCTCTCTCTCTCTCTCTCGTGTTCTCTCTATGGCACGATCTTGATGTATCGCGAGCTTTGCTATTATAGTTGGATCTTATGATGTTTCTCCCCCCTCTACTCTCTTGTGATGAATTGAGTTTTCCTCTTGAAGTTATCTTATCGGATTGAGTCTTTAATGATTTGAGAACACTTGATGTATGTCCTGCCATGTTTATCTGTGGTGACAATGGGATATCATGTGCCACTTGATGTATGTTTTGGTGACCAACTTGCGGGTTCCACCCATGAACCTATGCATAGGGGTTGGCACACGTTTTTGTCTTGACTCTCCGGTAGAATCTCTGGGGGTACTCTTTGAAGTAGTTTGTGTTGGTTGAATAGATGAATCTGAGATTGTGTGATGCATATCGTATAATCATGCCCAGAGATACTTGAGGTGACAATGGAGTATCTAGGTGACATTAGGGTTTTGGTTGATTTGTGTCTTAAGGTGTTATTCTAGTATGAACTCTATGATAGATTGAGCGGAAAGAATAGCTTCATGTTATTTTACTACGAACTCTTGAATAGATAGAATGGCAAGGATATCTTTGAGGTGGTTTCGTACCCTATCATAATCTCTTCGTTTGTTCTCCGCTATTAGTGGCTTTGGAGTGACTCTTTGTTGCATGATTGTGGAATTTTTATATGATCTATCTATGTTATATTGTTGAGAGAACTTGCACTAGTGAAAAGTATGAACCCTATGCCTTGTTTCCTACCATTGCAATACCATTTACGCTCACTTTTACGAATTGTTACCTTGTTGTTTTTATAATTTCAGATTACAAATACTCATATCTACTATCCATATTGCACTTGTATCACCATCTCTTCGCCGAACTAGTGCACCTATACACTTTACCATTGTATTGGGTGTGTTGGGGACACAAGACATTCTTTGTTATTTGGTTGCAGGGTTGCTTGAGAGAGACCATCTTCATCCTATGCCTCCTATGGATTGATAAACCTTAGGTCATCCACTTGAGGGAAATTTGCTACTGTCCTACAAACATGTGCACTTGCAGCCCAACAACGTCTACAAGAAGAAGGTTGTGTAGTAGACATCAAGCTCTTTTCTGGCGCCATTGCTGGGGAGGTGAGTGCTTGAAGGTATATCTTTAGATCTTGCAATCGAATCTTTTTGTTTCGTGTTTTATCACTAGTTTATTCTATAAAAGAAAACTAAAAAAATGGAATTGAGTTTGTCTCATGCGCTTCATCTTTTTAATATCTTTCGTGAGTATGATGAAAAGGAAAATTGTGCTCAAGTGCTAGAAGAAGAATTACATAGAATGCTTGGCATGAAATATGTGAATGATGAGCTTGATTGCAATGTTGTTAGTATGAAATCCTTGAATATAGTGATATGCAAAGGCACAAGCTTGGGGATGCTATGTTTGATGAAGATGATATTTTTTGTCCCCCAAGTTTTGATGAGCAAATTTATTATGATGAAAGCATGCCTCCTATTTATGATGATTATATTGATGAAAGTGGGTTTGGAAGAGTGTCAACATTAGGAAGTAGTGATCCCACTATTTTGGAGGATGTTGAATCTTATTGTGATGAACATGAAAGTGGATTTGGAAGAGTGTCAACTTTATTTAGTGATGATTCCACTATTTCGGAAGAGGTTCCAATTGATTATGAGAACAAAGTGACTATCTATGATGATTATTGTGATGACTTGTATGCTATTAGGAATAATGATAACCATGAAACTTTTCAACATGATTTTAGTTTTCAATTGGATTATGCCTCACATGATAATTATTTTGTTGAGTTTGCTCCCACTACTATTCATGAGAAGAAATTTGCTTATGTGGAGAGTAATAAATTTTCTATGCTTGTAGATCATGAAAAGAATGCTTTGGGTGCTGGTTATATTGTTTAGTTCATTCATGATGCTACTGAAAATTAATATGAGAGAGGAACATATGCTTGTAGGAATTGCAATAATATCAAGTTTCCTCTCTATGTGTTGAAAATCTTGAAGCTATGCTTGTTTTGCCTTCCTATGCTAGTTGATTATTGTTCCCATAAGTTGTTTGCTCACAAAATCACTATGCATAGGTAGAGTGTTAGGCTTAAATGTGCTAGTCATATGCTTCATGATGCTCTCTTTATGTTTCAATTCTTATCTTTTATGTGGGCATCATTTCATCATGCCTAGCTAGGGGCTTTAAACGATAGCGCTTGTTGGGAGGCAACCCAACTTTATTTTTGTTTCTTACTTTTTGTTCCTGTTTAGTAAGAAATAATTCATCTAGCCTCTCGTTAGACGTTCTTTTATGTTTTAATTAGTGTTTGTGCCAAGTAGGACCTTTGGGAAGACTTGGGTGAAGTTTATGTGATCTTGCTGCAAAAAACAGAAACGTTTGCGCTCACGAGATTAGCTGACATTTTTTACCGGAGAGTGATTTTAGGTTGATTGTTTTTGCAGTGATTAATAGACAAATTCCTCAGATCCACCAATTTATTTCAGAATTGTTTGAGTTCCATAAGTATACGTTTGATACATATTACTACAGACTGTTCTGTTTTTGACAGATTCTGTTTTGTATGTGTTGTTTGCTTATTTTGATGAATCTATGAGTAGTATTGGAGGGTATGAACCATCGAGAAGTTATAATACAGTAGATATTACACCAATATGAATTTAGAATGAGTTCATTACAGTACCTAAGTGGTGGTTTTATTTTCTTATACTAATGGAGCTTACGAGTTTTGTTTTGAGTTTTGTGTGGTTGAAGTTTTCAAGTTTTGGGTAAAGATTCGATGGACTATGGAATAAGGAGTGGCAAGAGCCTAAGATTAGGGATGCCCAAGGCACCCAAAGGTAATATTAAAGGACAACCAAGAGCCTAAGCTTGGGGATGCCCCGGAAGGCATCCCCTCTTTCGTCTTTGTCCATTGGTAACTTACTTGGAGCTATATTTTTATTCACCAGATGATATGTGTTTTGCTTGGAACGTCATTTTATTTTGTTAGTGTTTGCTTGCTGTTATTTATAGTAATGTTTTGCATCGATATTTTCAATAAAAATGTCAAGGATAGCCTTTACCATGCTTATTTTGCTAGTATACATGTTGCTGTTTGAAAACAGAAAGTTTACCGCTGTTGCAAAAATTCCCTAGAGAAGTCAGAGAATGGTATAATGTTGAAACTTTTTGCATATTGAGCTCTGATAAATTTACTACAGTGGAAATTTTCTCTCATAATTTTTGGAGTTAGGGAAGTATTGATACTCTTGCATTCTTTACAGACTGTACTGTTTTGGCAGATTGCTGTTATGTTTGCATTGTTTGCATATGTTTGTTTGTTTAATGATTCTATTTAAGGATAGGATAGGAGTATTAAATATGCAGAGGCATTTAGTATGAAATGTTGAATAATAATTTTAGTGATTTGTTACAGTAGAAAATGATAATGTTTTGCATTGGTTTATACTAACCTATCTCACGAGTTCCTGTTGAGTTTTATGTGGATGAAGTTTTTGAGAAATAGAGAAACCATGATATGAGAGGAATTAAGGAGAAACAAAAGTTCAAGCTTGGGGATGCCCAAGGCACCCCAAGACAATATTTCAAGAAGTCTCAAGCATCTAAGCTTGGAGATGCCCCGGTAGGCATCCCACCTTTCTTCTTCAACAACTATCGGTTAGTATCGGTTGAGCCTAAGTTTTTGCTTCTTCACATGAGTTGTGATATCCTTGCAATGTCATTTTATTTTGCTTTGCTTGCTGTTTGAATAAAGTACTTAAGATCTGAAATTCTTAAATGAGAGCGAGTCTTCATATAGTTACATAATTATTTAGCTACTCATTGATCTTTGCTTATATCTTTTTGGAGTAGTTTGTCATTTACTCGTGTGCTTCACTTATATCCTATGAGTAAATGGTTGAATGAGTTGAATGTCATAAATCTGAATTTATATATGTCTCATTTCTTTATCCCATGGGGAGTAATGACTTCACATCTAAGAAGTAGAGGTTGTAAATTTATTGAAGGTTAGCAAGCATTGTATTGGTCATTTGAACAATTCATGAAAGAATATTGAAGGAAGAGAGATTTCACATATAAATATACTATCATAGAAATCTTTTATAATTGTGAGCACTCATTAAGTATGACATGCTAAAGAGTTGATGTTGGACAAGGAAGACAACGTAATGGGTTATGTTTTCTCATATCTCAGTTAAAGTATATTGTTATCGATCATTCAAACATGTTGAGCTTGCCTTTCCCCCTCATGCTAGCCAAAATTCCTTGCACCAAGTAGAGATACTACTTGTGCTTCCAAATATCCTTAAACCCAGTTTTTGCCATGAGAGTTCACCATACCTACCTATGGATTGAGTAAGATCCTTCAAGTAAGTTGTCATCGGTGCAAGCAATAAAAATTGCTCTCTAAATATGCATGACTTATTAGTGCGGAGAAAATAAGCTTTGTACGATCTTGTTATGGAAGCAATAAAAGCGACGGACTGCATAATAAAGGTCCATATACAAGGGGCAATATAAAGTGACATTCTTTCGCATTAAGATTTTGTGTATCCAACCCTAAAAGCGCATGACAACCTCTGCTTCCCTCTGCGAAGGGCCTATCTTTTACTTTATGCAAGAGTCAAGGTGATCTTCACCTTTCCCTTTTTCATTTTATCCTTTGGCAAGCACTTTGTGTTGGGGTGATCCTGATATACATATCCAATTGAATGTAAGTTAGCATGAACTATTATTGTTGACATCACCCAAAGGTGAATACGTTGGGAGGCAACACTATAAGACCCTATCTTTCTCAGTGTTCGATTAACACTTCATAACCATTAGTATTGCATGAGTGTTAGCAATTGTAGAAGACTATATGATAGTTGAGTATGTGGAGTTTGCTATTCCTGAAAATAAGATGAATTGCAATTGTTTTATGACTAAGAATGGAGTTTTCTAGGTTTCATGAATGTTTATGATCTATGCTTTAACATGTGAATAGCTTGTTGCTTGATCATGAGAAGTTTTATGAGATGAACTACTGTTATGACTTATAATCATGCTAGAAAAGGTGATTAAAATTATTATTGATTTAACTTGTGCACCTTCTAGCATTCACACTTCATAAATTGGGAAAGGTGAAGATCACCTTGACTCTTGCATAAGGTATAAGACATAAAGTAAAAGATAGGCCCTTCGCAGAGGGAAGCAGAGGTTTTCATGTGCTTTTATGGTTGGATGCACGAAATCTTAATGCAAAAGAACGTCACTTTATATTGCCACTTGTGATATGAACCTTTATTGTGCAGTTCGTCGCTTTTATTACTTCCATATCACAAGATCGTATAAAGCTTAGTTTCTCCACACTAATAAGTCATGCATATTTAGAGAGCAATTTTTATTGCATGCAACATGACAACTTACTTGAAGGATCTTACTCAATCCATAGGTAGATATGGTGGACTCTCATGGAAAAATTGCGTTTAAGGATATTTAGAAGCACAAGTAGTATCTCTACTTGGTGCAAGGAATTCGGCTAGCATGAGGGGGAAAGGCAAGTCAACATATTGGACGATCCATGACAATACACTTTAACTGAGATGTGAGAAAACATAACCCATTATGTTGTCTTCCTTGTCCAACATCAACTCTTTCGCATGTCATACTTTAATGAGTGCTCACAATTATAAAAGATGTCCAAGATAGTATATTTAATGTGAGAACTTATCTTTCTTTATTACTTCCTATTAATTGCAACGATGACCAAAACTATGTCTGCCAACTCTCAACAACTTTTAATCATCATACTCTCTATATGTGAAGTTGTTACTTTCCATAAGATCAAAATGATCTCTTGATTTCTTTTTATTCTTTTATGCACTTAAGATCATAGCAAGATAGCAAAGCCCTTGACTCAACACTAGTCTTCATTATATATAGCTCATGGACTCGATTACATAGAGGGATCACAAAGAAAAACTCAAAACTAATTCATACCAAAACTTTATTCTACTAGATCAAGATATTACCAAAAGGATCGAACTAACTAAAACGGTAAGGATAGGACTGTGATGCTGATACGATACCGGGGCAACTCCCCCAAGCTTGGCAGTTGCCAAGGGGAGTGCCCATACCCATGTAATTATGTCCTTGGAGGTGCTGATGATGGAGTTGTTGATGATATAGGCTTGTCGTCCGTCTTCCAAGGCATAGGCTCACCGTCATAGAAGGATCCTTGAGTCTCCGGGATCCTCAAATCTCCAGCCAAACTCATCCTCTTGAATCTATATTCATACTCACAGTTTTGGTTTTGCAGGTCATAGATCTGGACTTGGAGGTGCTCGATTTTCTCATGAAGCTTGAAGATGGTCTCCTCGATGTTCTTGGCGTCCAGCTTGTGGTTGTTGGTGAACTCTGCGATCATCATCTGGTTGGCGTTAAGTCTATGCTCCACCATCCCTTGGCACTTGAAAACTTGTTGTTCCATTGTTTCGAGCTTTGCCTCCACGCTTCTGGTGCTCCTTGGTCCCTCCACATCGGGGATGTGCAGCACCCCCTCACGCATCTCAATGGTTTGAGGGTGATGCAGCACCTCCACGAGGTAGGGGTTGATGACCCTCTCAAAAAACTTGTCCTTGGGGGTGCTTGAAGACGTCATGGTGCTCTAGATCTGTCAGAAAAACAGCTCGAAATAAAGACAGAAGATTTTTGCGTGATACGATGGTCAAAACCTTCGAGAGATTATATAATGATTTTTTACCGACCGAAATAAGTATCGTGCAAGAAAACAGAGTCCAGAGAGCACACAAGGTGCCCACGAGGCAGGGGGCACGCCCAGGGGGTAGGGCGTGCCCTCCACCCTCGTGGATGCCTCGTGTCCTTCCCGGACTACTTCTTATTTTCCTATTTTCTTAAATATTCCAAAACGGAGAAAAATTGCTATTAGAACTGTTTTGGAGTCGGTTTACTTACCGTACCACATACCTACTCCCTTTCGGAGTCTGAAACATTCTGGAAAGTGTCTCTTATGTATTCCTCCGGGGTTACGGTTTCAATAACATTAGATTCAACATTTATAGGATTACCTGAGATATAATGTTTAATTCTTTGACCGTTCACCACCTTCGGGTTTGTTCCTTCGAAGTTTTTAATTTTTATGGCACCAGAACGATAGACCTCCTCGATAACGTAAGGGACTTCCCATTTAGAGAGAAATTTTCCTGCAAAAAAATCTTAAACGAGAGTTGAATAGCAACACATAATCACCTACGTTAAACTCACACTTTTGTATCCTTTTGTCATGCCATCTTTTAACTTTTTCTTTAAACAGTTTGGCATTCGCATAGGCTTGGGTTCTCCATTCATCAAGTGAGCTAATGTCAAATAACCTCTTCTCACTGGCAAGTTTGAAATCATAATTGAGCTCTTTAATGGCCCAATATGCCTTATGTTCTAGTTCAAGAGGTCAGTGACATGCTTTTCCATAAACCATTTTATATGGAGACATACCCATAGGATTTTTATATGCAGTTCTATAAGCCCATAATGCATCATCAAGTTTCTTGGACCAATTCTTCCTAGATCTATTAACAGTCTTTTGCAAAATTAATTTAAGCTCTCTTTTACTCAATTCTACTTGGACACTAGACTGTGGGTGATATGGAGATGCAATTCTATGATTAACATCATACTTAGCAAGCATTTTACGAAAAGCACCATGAATAAAATGTGAACCACCATCAGTCATTAAGTATCTAGGGACTCCAAACCCCGGAAAAATAACTTCTTTAAGCATCTTAATAGAGGTGTTATGATCAGCACTACTAGTTGGAATAGCTTCTACCCACTTAGTAACATAATCAACAGAAACTAAAATATGTGTATAACCATTAGAGGTAGGAAACGGGCCCATATAATCAAATCCCAAAACATCAAATGGTTCAATAACGAGAGAATAATTCCTAGGCATTTCTTGACATCTACTAATCTATACCTATACTAATTACAGACTTCATATTAATTCCCACGTTAATTAGAAAATTAGAGTCGTTCATCTGGTGGGACCGAATTATTATGGTGTAGATTAACTCAAGTAATTCCTATTAATTCCCACATTAATCAGGAAATTAGAGCCGTTCATCTAATGGGACAGAATTATTATGGTGTATATTAGCCCACGTAATTCACACGTTAATCATAAATAAAACCTACCTTAGCCATCTCTACGATCCTACACCACTTGACCTAGCCCTAACCCATCCTCATCCTCATGTACAGCTTCTCCCAATCCTCCTTTCCTCCTCGCTGCCATCACAACAGCGTCCGTGGATTATACACATCATCTTTGCCCTTCATGGCCTGATGGGATATCTTCCTCATCCCTGCCCTCCTTTTCATCTTCCTCACCTCTCCTCTGATATTTCACGAGCGGGTGGGGACGAGAGTCCAATCGACTGGACTGCCTCTGATTAGTCTTGCTAAGCTTGAGCGCAAGGAGAGGCGACAGTGTCAGCAATTAATTCTTGGAACAACACAACGAGGAAGCAGCAAAGTAACCTTCCTCTAATTGATCAACCAATAGTATAAAGCTAGCCTGCTGCTAGCCGATCTATACCAGATTGATCCACCGCTTAGCTGCAGCTAGCAAGCAAGAACAGAGGCACTTACACAGCAGCCATCCATCGAGAAGAAAATGCAAGCACGCATAAGAAAAATCACTCCATGGCCACAGGTACGTGACGTATCTGTTTTTTTATTGTTTCACTATAGATTTCATAGCGTATGTAGTAGGTATATAAGGTTACAAAGGCCTAAGTTAGGTCACAATACAACAATGTCTATGCCTCCCCATGTCCTCCAGGCCATCCCCGAGTGAGACATGATATTCAACAATGTTCGTAGTTCGTTTTGGATGGATTAAGAAACACAGATTACAAATAGCGAGCAGTAGCCCAATGTCAACATTAAGGATGATGAAATAGTTCCCTTGGAATATTCAGTAAGGATGGAATTTTGTTCCCTGTTTTCCAAATTTCAAGGAATTGGTAGCTGCCTGCAGGAAGAGGTCTTTGCCGTTATATTGGTGCGCCAACCAAGCTTACAGCAGGTGTGCACATCATTGGTAGACTTACAGGTTTGTTCATACATGATAACATAAATTGGATCTTCCCTGTGTAAAACCTGTGAGGGGCCGTGAGGGGTTGTGCTGCAGTGTGCCCATAGCGCCAAGTGAATATTCTAGAAGGAATATCCTTTCTACTTGAAATAGTATGCATCCATGCTGAATTGCTGATAGCTTGGACAACGATTTTTAGGTTCTTCAGACTTCATATATGGTTGTTTGTCGCCCAAACACTACAACAAAGCATATACAAGTGATGATGTATCTTAGATCAAATATAAATAGCTAGACTTTCCAAAATATATTATCTTTGTTAAAAAATTGTAATCGCCATTTGGACTGAATGTTTTGTATCAGTCCGCGAAGATAACTTTCTAGCCTTTCTTCTAATTAATATGAGTGTGTTGTCACCTCTTTTTCCTACAAATTATGTTCCCACGCAATAAACAAATGTAAATATTTCCTGCATAGCCATTAAGTACTAAACCACTCATTTTTCTATTAGTCAAATCATGTAATTATTGTTGAATATATTTGTTCGCACATGCCCATTTATTTTCTGGCAAGGATCATCAACATCGTACTGCGAAACTAGAATATATAGGAGCCACACGATAGAAGCTATTGCTATGTTTTATCTCGAGAGAAATTCCATGTTGGTGCGCTTTTACTTTACGTATTTAAATTGTTGTTTCTTTGATTGAAAAAACAAGGTGACATGTACGTTTACTCCAAGATTTCCGTTTCCCCTTCTAAAAAAATTAAAGACATTTGGCTCTGAGTTGAGGAGAGAAATAATGTCAAACTTATTTTAGGTTTTAAGTTCATCTATATAGGACAATAAAACAAGAAGTATATTAATCTTTGTCCACTTTGTTTCTCTTTCTTTCTATCATATAGTCAACTTTTTTATGAACTTTGTAAAGTGGTGTGTATCCCATGACACCAACACCCACTGTGATGTGTCTGATATGTAAACAATTTGAATATTGATAGCACTTCCACTTGATCTCTTGGATTAACGAAATCCATTCGTGGTTGCTACTGGTGGATTTAGAGATGATATGATATACCAGAAGTTTGTGTAACTTTGTATTTCGTTCAAGAGCTTAATACATAGTATTTGAATTCGTAGTTAGCTCTTATCTACACATAACCAATGTTTGTAAAAAATATTCTACTAATTTACTATTTAATTAGTTTGGAGACGTATGTAATGTTAGTTTTAATTATTATACTAATTTACCATTTAATTAGTTTGAAGTTCTTGCCTCCTACAAGAACTAAATTAACAAAATTGCAATGTTTCAGAGATGATGAAGTGCTTCAAACAACTCATGATAGTTGTTAGCGAATCATTTTATATTTCCAGTTTTGCTAATATTTTGGAGGAAAACATCAAGTTTCTATGTTTTATGTTAACATGTATCTCTCAGATTTAATAGAAGTCTGCTGGATTGTATTGTGACATTATCTTCAGCAAAAGAGATTTGTATTAGTGGTAGATGAAAGACAACATACGAGGACTGCCTTGACGAGAGCTACTCATGGGCGTGTGTTTCACAAGTAAATTATCAGATTCTGTAGTATTACATGCTATCCCGTGCGAATGCACGGGTTGATGACTAGTATTACCAATTCTTTGACATTCATCACAAGACAAGACAAACTTACGGGCATCTTTGAAGAGAGTAGGCCAATAAAAACCGGATTGCAATACCTTATGTGTAGTTCTATCTCCAGCGTGGTGTCCTCCATATGCCTCGGAGTGACACTTGCATAGGATCTGTTCCTGTTCATGCTCAGGTACACAACGTCTAATAACACCATCTACTCCTTTATAAAGGTGTGGGTCATCCCAGAAGTAATGTCTTAAATCATAGAAGAACTTTTTCTTTTGCTGGTATGTGAAACTAGGTAGTATGAATTTAGCAACAATGTAATTAGCATACTCAGCATACCATGGAGCAGTACGAGAAGCATTTGTGATAGCTAATTGTTCATCAGGAAAGCTAGCATTAATAGGTAGTGGGTCATCAAGAACATTCTCTAACCTAGACAAGTTGTCTGCAATGGGTTCTCAGCTTCCTTTCTATCAATAATATGCAAATCAAATTCTTGTAACAAGAGAACCCATCTAATAAGTCTAGGTTTAGCATATTTATTTTCCATAAGATATTTAATAGCAGCATGATCAGTGTGAACAGTTACTTTAGAATCTACAATATAGGGTCTGAACTTATCACAAGCAAATACAACTACTAAGTATTCGTTTTCAGTAGTAGCATAATTTCTTTGAGCACTGTCTAGATTTTTACTAGCATATTGAATAACATTTAGTTTCTTATCAACTCTTTGTCCTAGAACAACACCTACAGCATAATCGCTAGCATCACACATAATTTCAAAGGGTAAATTCCAATCAGGTAGCTGAACAATAGGCGCAGAAATCAAAGCTTTCTTAAGTATTTCAAACGCTTCTACACAATCATCATCAAAGACAAATGGAATATCTTTTTGTAATAGATTAGTCAAAGGCCTAGAAATTTTAGAAAAGTCCTTAATGAACCTCCTATAAAAACCGGCATGAGAAAGGAAACTTCTTATACCTTTAATGTCCTTGGTACATGGCATCTTTTCAATAGCATCAACCTTAGCTTTATCAACTTCAATACCTCTCTCAGAAATTTTATGCCCCAAGATAATGCCTTCATTAACCATAAAGTGGCACTTTTCCCAATTCAAAACAAGACTGGTATCTTCACATCTCTGCAGAACTCGATCAAGGTTGCTCAAGCAATCATCAAAAGAGGATTCATAAAAGGAGAAATCATCCATGAATACCTCACAAATCTTTTCACAGAAGTCAGAGAATATAGCGATCATGCATCTTTGTTGGTAGCAGGTGCATTACATAAACCAGAAGGCATATGTCTATAAGCAAAAGTACCAAAAGGGCAAGTAAAAGTGGTCTTTTCTTGATCCTCAGCTGACACAGGTATTTGAGAGAAACCAGAATAACCATCTAGAAAGCAAAAATGTGTATGTTTGGATAATCATTCTAGCATTTGATCAATAAAAGGTAAAGGGTAATGATCTTTTTAGTAGCTTTATTTAATTTTCGGAAATCAATTACCATCCTATAACCTATAATAATTCTTTGCTGGATCAATTCATATTTATCATTAGGAACGACAGTAATACCTCCCTTCTTAGGTACACAATGGACATGACTTACCCACTGACTATCAGCAACGGGATAAATTATACCTGCCTCGAGGAGCTTTAGTATTTCCTTTCTTACCAGTCTTTCATCTTAGGATTTAACCGTCGTTGGTGATCAATAACTGGTTTGGCGTCTTCCTCCAATTTTATTTTGTGTTGGCATAGAGTGGGACTAATGCCCTTAAGACCATCAAGATTATATCCAATAGCAGCACGGTGCTTCTTCAGAGTTTTCAATAATCTTTCCTCTTCCTGCTCTGAAAGGTTAGCACTAATAATAACAGGATATATCTTCTTTTCATCAAGATAAGAATATTTAAGAGTATCAGGTAATGGTTTAAGCTCAAACATGGGATCACCCTTGGGTGGTGGAGGATCCCCTAAGATTTCAACAGGCAAGTTGTGTTTCAAAATAGGACCCTATTTAAAGAATACTTCATCTGTTTCCCTTCTTTCATTCATAAACATATCATTTTCATGGTCTAGCAAATATTGTTCTAAAGGATCAGTAGGAGGCACGGCAATGGAAGCAAGACCAATAATTTCATGCTTACTAGGCAATTCTTTATCATGGGGTTGTCTACGAAATTTAGCAAAATTAAACTCATGAGACATATCTCCCAAACCAATAGTAACAACATCCTTTTCGCAATCTATCTTAGCATTAACAGTGTTCAAGAAGGGTCTACCAAATATAATGGGACGAAAGTCATCTTGTGGGAACCAAGAACAAGAAAATCAGTAGGATATTTAACTTTCCCACACAAGACTTCAACATCTCTAACAATCTCAATTGGTGAAATAGTATCTCTATTGGAAAGCTTAATTGTAACATCAATATCTTTTATCTCAGCAGGTGCAATGTCATGCATGATTTCTTCATATAAAGAATGAGTTATTGCACTAGCACTAGCACCCATATCACATAAGCCATGATAACAATGATCTCCTATTTTAACAGAAATAACAGGCATGCCTACAACGGGTCTATATTTCTTGGCATCAGGTCTAGCGATTCTAGCAGCTGCATCACAGAAATAAATAACACGCCCATCAATATTATCACCCAAGAGATCTTTAACCATATCAATACTAGGTTCAACTTTAATTTTCTCAGGAGGTGTATATGTTCTAGTGTTACTCTTACGAACCACAGTTCAAGCTTTGGCATGATCCTTTATCCTAACAGGGAAAGGTGGTTTCTCAATATAAGCAGTAGGAACAATAGGATCATTATAAGTGATAGTCTTTTCTTCAATTGTAATAGGTGCAACTACTTTTACTTCAGTGCGAGGATTATATTTAAACCACTTCTCCTTAGGGAGATCAACATGAGTAGCAAATGATTCACAGAAAGAAGCTACTATCTCAGAGTCAAGTCCATATTTTGTGCTAAATCCACGAAAAGCATCAGTATCCATAAAAGGTTTAACACAATCAAACTTAGGTGTCATACTCGACTCCTTACCATCATCGGAATACCAATCTTCAGAGTTGCGTTTAATTGTTTCCAATAAATCCCATTTGAGTTCAATAGTCTTCATCATAAAAGACCTAGCACAAGAAGTATCAAGCATGGAGCGATTATTGAGAGAAAGCCGAGCATAAAAGTTTTGAATAATCATTTCACTTGAGAGCTCATGATTGAGGCATGAATATAACATTGACTTAAGCCTCCCCCAAGCTTGAGTGATGCTTTCTCCTTCGCAAGGCCAAAAATTATATATATAATTACGATCACGATGAAAAAGATGCATAGGATAAAACTTCTGGTGAAATTCCAATTTCAATCATTTATAGTCCTAGGATCCCATATCATCACATAGCCTATACCATGTCAATGCATCTCCCTTCAAAGATAAAGGAAAAACCTTCCTCTTAATAACATCATCGGGCATACCTGCAAGCTTAAATAATCCACAAACTTCATCCACATAGATAAGGTGTAAATCGGGATGCAATGTTCCATCTCCTACAAAGGGATAAGCTAGCAATTTCTCTACCATACCCGAAGGAATTTCAAAGTAAACATTTTCAGTAGGTTTAGTAGGTTGAGGAGCAACTCTTTGCTCTACTGGTCGGGGTGAAGATACCCCAAACAAGCCCCTCAAAGGATTAGTTTCCATAGTAACAAGTGACAGTAAATTTCAGCACACTATATAAATGTTTCCTTACCAAGTTCCACTTACCAAAGGCGCTTCACTCCCCGGCAACGGCGCCAAAAAAGAGTCTTGATGACCCACAAGTGTAGGGTATCAATCGTAGTCCTTTCGATAAGTAAGAGTGTCAAACCCAACGAGGAGCAGAAGGAAATGACAAGCGGTTTTCAGTAAGGTATTCTCTGCAAGCATTGAAATTGTAGGTAACAAATAGTTTTGTGGTAAGATAATTTGTAACGGGTAACAAGCAATGAAAGTAAATAAAGTGCAGCAAGGTGGCCCAATCCTTTTTGTAGCAAAGGACAATCCTGAACAAGTTCTTATAACGAGAAAAGCGCTCTCGAGGACACATGGGAATTATCGTCAAGCTAGTTTCCATCATGCTCATATGATTCGCGTTCGTTACTTTGATAATTTGATATGTGGATGGACCGGTGCTTGGGTACTGCCCTTTCTTGGACAAGCATCCCACTTATGATTAACCCCTATTGCAAGCATCCGCAACTACAGAAGAAGTATTAAGGTAAACCTAACTGAGGGAGTCCTGGATTAGGGGGTGTCCGGATGGCCGGACTATGACCTTTGGCCGGACTCCCGGACTATGAAGATACAAGATTGAAGACTTCGTCCCGTGTCCGGATGGGACTTTCCTTGGCGTGGAAGGCAAGCTTGGCGATACGATATGTAGATCTCCTCCCATTGTAACCGACTCTGTGTAACCCTAGCCCTCTCCGGTGTCTATATAAATCGGAAAGTTTTAGTCCGAAGGACGAACAACAATCATACCATAGGCTAGCTTCTAGGGTTTAGCCTCTCTGATCTCGTGGTAGATCTACTCTTGTACTACCCATATCATCAGTATTAATCAAGCAGGAGTAGGGTTTTACCTCCATTGAGAGGGCCCGAACCTGGGTAAAAACATCGTGTCCCTTGTCTCCTGTTACCATCCGCCTAGACGCACAGTTCGGGACCCCCTACCCGAGATCCGCCGGTTTTGACATCGACATTGGTGCTTTCATTGAGAGTTCCTCTTTGTCATTGCCTTCAGGCCCGATGGCTTCTTCGATCATCAACCATGACGCGGTCCAGGGTGAGACTTTTCTCCCCGGACAGATCTAAGTATTCGGCGGCTTTGCATTGCGGGCCAATTCACTTGGCCATATGGAGCAGATCAAAAGCTACGCCCCTGGCCATCAGGTCAGATTTGGAAGTTTAAACTACATGGCTGACATCCGCGGAGACTTGATCTTTGACGGATTCGAGCCACAGCCAACCGCGCCGCACTTTCACGAGGGGCATGATCTATCTCTGCCGTCGGACAGTGTCCAGAGCGCCGCTCAGGTGTCCACTCCAACCCTTAGCTCGGAGCCGACTGCGCCGATCGAGGACGGGCAGCTGGACGCCGCCTCGGGGGCTGCAATCTCTATGACGATCGAGCCAAACACCAATCTTGTCCTTCGTGGAGCTCGTGACTCCAAGGCGCCGGACTCCATTCCGGACTCCGAATCTTCCGCACCTCTCCCGATCGAACCCAATTGGGCTCTGATCATGGAGTTCACCGCCACGGACATCTTTTAACACTCGCCCTTTGACGACATCCTGAATTCACTAAAGTATCTCTCTTTATCAGGAGATCCCTGGCCGGACTATGCTCAGCAGGGTTGGGATACATATGATCAAGAAATTCGAAGCCAACCCACCACCCACTTCGTAGCCACTATCAACGATTTAACCGACATGCTCGACTTCGACTCCGAAGACATCGACGATATGGACGCCGATGAAGGAGACGACCAAGAACCAGCGCCTATAGGGCACTGGAAAGCCACCTCGTCACTCGACATATACATGGTGGATACCCCAAAAGAAGGGGATGGCGATGGAACAACGCAGGATGACCCCTCCAAGAAACAGACTAAGCGCCAGCGTCAGCGGCGCCTCTCTAAATCCCACCAAAGCAAAAACCGCGAGTCCGGCACCGGAGACAATAACACCCCGGAGAGTGCCGAAGACAACCCCCTCCAGTAGGATTCAGTGCAGGAGGATGGAGAAGCCAGCCCTCATGAGAGAGTGGCAGACAGAGAGGTCGAGGACGATAATTACATGCCTCCCTCCGAAGACGAAGCAAGCCTCGACAACAACGAATTTGTCGTGCCTGAGGACCCCGTCGAACAAGAGTGTTTCAAACGCAGGCTCATGGCCACGACAAGCAGCCTCAAGATAAAACAACAGCAGCTTAGAGCTGACCAAGACTTGCTAGCCGACAGATGGACGGAAGTCCTAGCTGCCGAAGAGTACAAACTTGAACGCCCCTCGAAGAGCTACCCAAAGCGCAGGCTGCTACCCCAACTAGAGGAGGAAGCAACAAAACCTACATCACCAGCGTACGATGCGGCCGATCGGCCACCCCGTGGCCGCGACAGAGAGGCCTTTCGGCCATCAACTCAAGCCGCACCCCGGCGCCGCTCAAAAAGTACCAAGGCACGGGGAAACACGCCAGACCTGCGAGACATATTGGAGGACAAGGCAAGGTAAACAAGATCGATCTACAGATCGCGTGGGCGCCCCACGACACGTGACGATAACCGCCATGCCGGATATGGCAAATACGGCCAGGCCGAACACAACAGACAAAGCTCATCCGAGCTACGTCGTGATATAGCCCAGTACAGAGGCGCCGCACACCCACTATGCTTCACAGATGAAGTAATGGATCATCAAATCCCCGAGGGTTTTAAACCCGTAAACATCGAATCATATGATGGCACAACAGATCCTGCGGTATGGATCGAGGATTATCTCCTTCATATCCACATGGCCCGTGGTGATGATCTACACGCTATCAAATACCTCCCACTCAAGCTTAAAGGACCGGCTTGGCATTGGCTTAATAGCTTGCCAGCAGAGTCAATTGGTTGCTGGGAGGACCTGGAATCCGCATTCCTTGACAATTTCTAGGGCACCTATGTGCGACCACCAGACGCCGATGACTTAAGCCACATAATTCAGCAGCCAGAGTAATCGGCCAGACAATTCTGGACACGGTTCCTAACCAAGAAAAATCAAATAGTCGACTGTCCGGACGCAGAGGCCCTTGCAGCCTTCAAGCATACCATCTGAGACGAATGGCTTGCCCGACACCTAGGACAGGAAAAGCTGAAATCCATGGCAGCCCTCACGACACTCATGACCCGCTTTTGCGCGGGAGAAGACAGCTGGCTAGCTCTTAGCAATAACATGACCAAGAGCCCTGGTAATTCGGATACCAAGGAAAACAATGGCAGGTCACGTCGCAACAAGCACAAACGCCGCATTAACGGCAACAACACTGAGGATACGACGGTTAATGCCGGATTCAGAGGCTCTAAACCCGGTCAGTGGAAAAAGCCATTCAAAAGAAATACTCCGGGCCCGTCCAGTTTAGACCGGATACTCGATCGCTCGTGCCAGATACACGGCACCCCCGAACAACCAGCCAATCACACCAACAGGGATTGTTGGGATTTCAAGCAGGCAGGCAAGTTAAGTGCCGAAAACAGAGACAAGGGGCTGCATAGCGATGACGAGGAGGAGCCCCGGCCGCCGAACAACAAAGCACAGAAGGGCTTTCCTCCACAAGTGCGGACGATGAACATGATATACGCAACTCACATCCCCAAAAGGGAACGGGAGCGTGCGCTCAGGGACGTATATGCGTTGGAGCCAGTCGCCCCAAAGTTCAACCCATGGTCCTCCTGCCCGATCACTTTTGATCGAAGGGACCACCCCACTAGCATTCGTCATGGCGGATTCGCCGCATTGGTCCTGGACCCAATCATTGACGGATTTCACCTCACTAGAGTCCTCATGGACGGTAGTAGCAGCCTGAACCTGCTTTATCAGGATATAGTGCGGAAAATGGGCATAGATCCCTCGAGGATTAAACCCACAAAGACGACCTTTAAAGGCGTCATACCAGGTGTAGAGGCCAGTTGTACAGGCTCAGTTACACTCGAAGTGGTCTTCGGATCCCCGGATAATTTCTGAAGCGAGGAGTTAATCTTCGACATAGTCCCGTTCTGCAGTGGCTACCATGCCCTGCTCGGACGAACCGCATTTGCAAAGTTCAATGCGGTGCCGCACTACGCATATCTCAAGCTCAAGATGCCAGGCCCTCGCGGAGTCATTACGGTCAATGGAAACACTGAATGCTCTCTCTGAACAGAGGAGCACACGGCGGCCCTCGCGGCGGAAGTACAAAGTGGCCTCTCAAGGCAATTCTCGAGTCCGGCTGTTAAGCATCCGGACACCGTCAAGCGCGCCCGCAGTAACCTACAACAAGACCGTCTGGCACGTTCCGAGCTAGCATAGCAGTGCGGCCCCAACCCCAGCCCTCGCGAGATTGCGAAACTAGTACCACGCGTACATAATTACGCTCTGGAAATACCATGGGCATAAGGGGAGGGGCACAACCACGGCATGCCCAGAATGCGGCTCAACCGCACTAGGGGCTACCAATTTTTGTGATTTTTCTTTTTTTTTACTTTCAGGACTCCACTATTCGGAAGACCTGTCCGACAGTACAATCGCCGAACACACGATGCAACAGCCAGGGAGACAACAAGCCACGTCGAACATCCAGGTGGTCTCTATAACGAGCTAAATACCTATCTTACTTAAAGTCTCGCAGCTTGCCCCTGGAGGGGGACATGTCAAATAATCCCATCTCTTGCTTATCACACTATTTGTATCGTTCTGATCTCATAGAAGCCCTTTAATAAACAATATATAGCTCTTGTCTATTATTGCATTTATTTCTTACATATGTTCAATTTTGACATTATGCAACCGTACACTTTTGTACGGCCAATACACCAGGGGCTTAATTACTCTAGAATACGGTGTGAGAAGACCGAACACTCTCATGAGTGCGGCACCCCGAACTTATAGCATTATATGCATCGGCTCCGAATCATGTCTTGGGTCAATAGTTGGGTTTGCTCGGCTCCCATGTTTTGGTACCTTATGTTCCGCTATATCGGCTAAGGTAGCACTAGGAGAACTACTGCGATTGTGCCCCAGTTGAGCTGGGTTAACACCTCATTAGAGAAAGCTAAAACTGACCATCATGATAGGGCGAGAGCCGGTCGCTGTTCACGAGGTTTTTCGAGTCCTTAAAGACTTATGCCGCTTAGAGTGAGGAGCTGGCTTTGTCCGGCCTAGGCGTGGATAGCACCCCGAACTCGGTCTTCCGAATACTAGGGGCTTCGCCGAAATTTAAAATTATAGAATTCTATGGCTAAGTGAGAGTGATAAAGCATTATAAGTCTGATTGCCTTGTTCGTTGTGCTGAGCGCCTCCCTCGAAGGACCCAAGAATGGGAACAAGAGCGCTCAGGTTTATCCCGAACACCCCAGCAATCGTGGCATGGGGGCAGAAGCCGACGACTTGCATCTCTCAGATTTAATAAACGGCCGCACAGTAGGTAATATTTTAAATTCAAAAAGCGTTGCTTAGCGCATATGAACAAGTTTTCAGCGCACAGGATAAACACGAGCGAGTTTACTCAAAAATTACATCCCTGGTACATTCATTCGCCACAAGGCAGGCACCCTTTAGGACGCCTTCATAATACATATCGGGCCTGCGATGCTCCTTCCCCTCCGGTGGCCCTTCTGTCACCAGCTTCTCAGCATCCAGCTTGCCCCAGTGTACCTTAGCACGGGCAAAAGCCCTACGGGCGCCTTCGATGCATACGGAGCGCTTGATGATTTCAAGCCGTGGACAGGCATCCACCAGCCGCCTCACCAGCCCGAAGTAGCTCTCAGGCAGGACCTCCCCAGGCCACAACCGGCCTATAAGGCCCTTCATGGCCTGTTCGGCCACCTTATGGAGCTCGACCAGCTGCTTCAGCTGGTCGCTCAAGGGCACCGGGCGTCCGGCCTCAGCATACTGGAACCAGAACACCTTGTCCGTCGAGCTCCCTTCTTCGGCTCAGTATAATGCGATGGCGGCGGACACACTGTGGGGCAGATCTGCGAATGCTCCTGGAGAGCTCCGGATTCGGGTAAGTAACACGTAATTCACTTTCACTTGCTTGCTTTGCATAAAGAATGCCTTACCCGCCGCTATCTTTTTCATCGCCTCAATCTCCTGGAGGGCTTTTTGGGCTTCGGCTTTGGCAGATTTGGCACTTTCATGTGCCGAGGAGAGCTTAGACTCTCGCGTCTTTGAGTCAAGCTCTAAACTCTCGTGTTTCTTCACGAGAGCATTGAGCTCTTGCCGCACCTCCGCCACCCGCGCCTCTTGTTTCTCTCGCTCGGTGCACTCCATGGCCGCATTATCTTCGGCCTTGGACAGCGCTTCCTTCAGGGTCGCCACCTCGGTTGTGGCCCCTGTAACATTCACGTTGGTCCTGTCATTATTTGCAACCAGGTATTTTTATATATATTTACATAAGGCACTACCTACCTTCCTTGTCCTCGAGTTGCTTCTTGGCAAGGCCAAGCTTGTTCTCGGACCGCTCGAGGCTCTGCTTCAATGCATCGACCTCCGCAGTCAGTGCGGCAGAGGTCAGCAGCGCAGCCTGCATTCTCATATTGACATATTTATGTTAGACTCCTGCGTATATCTTTTAGATCCTCAGTCCGGCTTTTCTTTCCAAACACCAAAGTGAGCATTAGGGGCTACTATCTATGCGGTAACATTTTTACATGTTTTAAATACATACCTCAAAGCCTATTAAAAGGCTGGCGCAGGCTTCTGTCAGCCCGCTCTTGGCAGACTGAACCTTCTCGATCACCGCACTCATAACAGTGCGGTGCTCCTCGTCGATGGAGGCGCCGTTAAGCACCTCCAGCAAATTGTCCAGCGCCTCCGGTTGGACGGAGGCCGCCGGCATCGTAGGCTTGCCCTTCTTGCGAAGGGGCCGCCTGCCGGACTCCGGAACCACTGAAGGTTCTGGTGTGGTGTCCGACCCAGGGCTGGACTTAGATCCCTCCAGGGTTTTATCCCCTTCGGGCCTGGAGTCCGGGAGGTCGCCTTGCTGCGCCTCCAGGACCACCTCCTCCTGGCTCAGCCCCTTTCGGGACTCCGCCTCGGCTTCGTTCGTAGGGTCGGGGGAGGAAGCCGTCAGGAGTGAAAGACTATTCATATCCGACGAGTCCAGGGAGCCACTCGACAATCATTGAGCTGAGCCTTGGGCGGACTGCATGATTATATTTGACGTCAAAAGGTACTGTGCAATAAAGGAATATCGTGAGTTACTCTGGTAACCGGATACTTACGATTTCGAGAGGGGATTGGCCCCTGGATGGCCACTCCCCTCCGCCGTCTTCGGCGTCGGAGGCGTAGTCCGGAAGAAGGGTCTTCCCCTTCTTGGACCCTCTGGCCTCCCCAGTTGGGGTGGCCTTCCTTTTATTTCCTCCCCCCGTTGGAGGGGGAGAGGCTTCTTCTTCCTCCTCCTCGTCTTCAGAGGAGGAGTGCGCTTCGGGGTCGTCGAGCGATGAGTCCGACACAACCAGTCGCCGGGAGCTCCTTCGAGTTCCCGTGGCCTTCTTCTTGGCCTTCTTCTCCGGCACCACGTGGGGTGCCGGGACCAGCAACTTTGTCAGGCGGGCGTCTGCTGGGTCTTCAGGCAAAGGAGTCGGACAGTCGATCTGTCCGGTCTTCTTTTGCCAGTCCTCTTAAAGGAATGGGAGTTTAGATCCCGCATAGAGTCAAACTATGAAAAACAAATACCCTGTAATGGGTAAACTAAGCTTACCACGCTGGCTTGGCGCTTCGCGCAGAATCCGTGATCGTCGGTAGTGGGAGGGTGGACATCGGAGCTCTTGAAAAGCACCTTCCAAGCATCTTCGTGCATTATGTCGAAGAGCCTGGACAGAATTTGCCAATTTCGTGCTGAGCCGGGTCGAATTCCCATAGATTAAAAGCCCGCCGTTGACACGGGAGGATCCGGCGGAAGAGCATGACCTGGACTACGTTGACGAGTTTAACCTTCTTGTCCATCAGGTTCTGGACGCAGGTTTGGAGTCCGGTCGCCTCTTCCGGATTACCCCACGACAGGCCCGTCTCTTTCCATGAGGTGAGCCGCGTGGGAATGCCAGATCGGAACTCGGGGGCCACTGCCCATTCAGGGTCACGCGGCTCGGTGATGTAGAACCACCCCGATTGCCACCCTTTGATGGTTTCCACAAAGGAGCCCTCGAGCCATGTGACGTTGGCCATCTTGCCCACCATGGCGCCTCCGCACTCCGCTTGTCGACCGCCCACAACCTTTGGCTTGACATTGAAGGTCTTCAGCCATAAGCCGAAGTGGGGCTGGATGCGGAGGAAGACCTCACACACGACGATAAATGCCGAGATGTTGAGGATGAAGTTTGGGGCCAGATCGTGGAAGTCCAGGCCGTAGTAGAACATGAGCCCCCGGACAAATGGGTGAAGAAGAAAGCCCAGTCCGCGGAGGAAATGGGGGAGAAACACGACCCTCTCATGGGGCCTGGGGGTGAGGATGAGCTGCCCCTCATCTGGGAGCCGGTGCGCGATGTCGTTGGACAAGTATCCGGATTTCCTCAGCTTCTTGATTTGCCCCTCCGTAACGGAGGAGGCCATCCACTTGCCTCCCGGTCCGAACATGATTGGAGAAGGTTGAGGTGGAAAGTGCGGACTTGGGCGCTGGAGCTCGAGTGTGTAGGAATGGATAAGCGAAGGAGGAGGAAGGCGTAGATGGAAAGGGTGGATTCTTATCCCCTTATATGGGCGGCTAAAACTATGTGCCCCCACCAGCCTAGTAAAACTCGCTTATCTCCCAAGTGCCATGATTAATGGCTCGGTTGGGTTACCCACGTCCGTATTGATGAGAATCCCGGAATAAGGGGACATGATCTCTGCTTTGACAAGACGTGCCAAGGAAACCGCCTCGCTAAACACGCTGAGGTGGGACAGTAAAACGATTCGAATAAAGGCTTGGCCGTGGCATGATGTCAGGCTGCGGAATACGTCAGCAGATTAGATTTGTACAAATATTATTCTCTCTATGGTGGTATGTGTAACTTATTTTGCAGAGCTGGACACTATCCTTGTGTTCAACATCTTCTATGAAGTATTCGGAGGAGGAACCCGCCTTGCAATGACAAAGACAATTTGCGCGCCGGACTCGTCGTCATTGAAGCCTGGTTCAGGGGCTACTGAGGGAGTCCTGGATTAGGGGGTGTCCGGATGGCCGGACTATGGCCTTTGGCCGGACTCCCGGACTATGAAGATACAAGATTGAAGACTTCGTCCCGTGTCCGGATGGGACTTTCCTTGGCGTGGAAGGCAAGCTTGGCCATACGATATGTAGATCTCCTCCCATTGTAACCGACTCTGTGTAACCCTAGCCCTCTCCGGTATCTATATAAACCGGAGAGTTTTAGTCCGAAGGACGAACAACAATCATACCATAGGCTAGCTTCTAGGGTTTAGCCTCTCTGATCTCGTGGTAGATCTACTCTTGTACTATCCATATCATCAATATTAATCAAGTAGGAGTAGGGTTTTACCTCCATCGAGAGGGACCGAACCTGGGTAAAAACATTGTGTCCCTTGTCTCATGTTACCATCCGCCTAGACGCACAGTTCGAGACCCCCTACCCGAGATCCACCGGTTTTGACACCGACACTAACCATAGCATGAAACATATGGATCCAAATCAGCCCATTACGAAGCAACTTATAAACTAGGGTTTAAGCTTCTGTCACTCTAGCAACCCATCATCTACTTATTACTTCCCAATGCCTTCCTCTAGGCCCAAATAATGGTGAAGTTTCATGAAGTCGACGTTCACATAACACCACTAGAGGAGAGACAACTTACATCTCATCAAAATATTGAATGAATACTAAATTCACATGACTACTAATAGCAAGACTTCACCCATGTCCTCAGGAACAAACGTAACTACTCACAAAGCATATTCATGTTCATAATCAGAGGGATATTAATACGCATTAAGGATCTGAACATATGATCTTCCACCAAATAAACCAACTAGCATCAACTACAAGGAGTAATCAACACTACTAGCAACCCACAGGTACCAATCTAAGGTTTTGGTACAAAGATTGGATACAAGAGATGAACTAGGGTTTGAGAGGAGATGGTGCTAGTGAAGGTGTTGATGGATATTGACCCCCTCCCGATGAGAGGATCATTGGTGATGACGATGGTGATGATTTCCCCCTCCCGGAGGGAAGTTTCCCCGGCAGAACAGCTCCGCCGGAGCCCTAGATTGGTTCCGCCTCGTGGCGGCGGAGTTTCGTCCCATAAGCTTGCTTGTGATTTCTTCCAGGGTAAAAGACTTCATATAGCAGAAGATGGGCACCGAAGGGCTGCCAGGTGGCCCACACTACTAGAAATACCACTACTAATGGCGCACCTAATATGGCCATTAATGGCGCATCACTGGTGCGCCACTGATAGCACGCCATTAGTAATTTTTACTAATGGCGCACCAGCTGGTGCGCCATTAGTATCTGGTATACTAATGGCGCACCACCTGGTGCGCCATTATTATATGCGAGGGTGCGCCATTAGTATGCCTCCCAGTTGGCATGTACACCCAGGTGCTTTGGCATACTAATGGCGCACCACCTCTAGATGCGCCATTAGTAACCGCAGCATACTAATGGCGCACTACCCGGTGATGCGCCATTAGTATGCACTGTCATACTAATGGCGCACTATCGTGTGATGCGCCATTAGTATGAATATTAGGTTTTTTTTATTTTTTTATTTTCTGTTTTTTGCACAGGTTACAAAATGTATAATTTGACAAAATATAGACAGCACACATCAACAATAGATTCATCAAATACAATAGAAGATTAGTCTTTGAATACAATTCATCATATTAGTCTCCGAATACAATTCATCATATTAGTCTCCGAATTAAAAAGACCGAACAAAGATAGAACATTATATTACAAGTCTCGAGACCGCGAGTAGCGAGTTTGTCTTCGCATTACAAGTCGATATCGATCATCTAAACTACCATCACATAGAAGAGAGCTGCGGTCATCACGATGAGCATCATCACGATGAAACTCGTCTTCATCCGGTTCCTCCAACGCTCCCTCCCCTCTCCCGCTAGATAGCGGGCGTATCTAGATTCGGCCTCGGCCCTAGTGGTGTACCCTTTGTAACTGTTACCGCTGAATCGGTGAACCTGTCTCCGACACTCCTCCCAGTCATCGTAGACTCCGGGAACCTTACCCTTGTACACGACATACGTCGGCATCACTATGCACTAGCCAAACGAAACGTTAGTACCAATTCACAGACAATACATAAGCAATATATAATTATGCAACAGAACGATCGGAAGAGAAAAGCAAGACATTAATAGCATCGATTACATCTAAGTTGAACGACTCTCAAAACCAAAGAGACATACTACAAGTTCATTAAAGTTTAATTACAACATGAGCCAATCGATGTTTCAGAACTAGACAACTCGACTCAAGGGACCGGAGCGTGGATGAAGCCGCCGTCTATCGTGGGAGTCATGAAAGAACGGGCGTTGTCATCCTGCATTTGTAGCATTGTGTCGATGTCACTGTTGGACGGTTGATTTCTGAGGTAGAACTGCCCCGAGGTACGAAGGACATCTTGATGGATGATTTCCGCAAACTCCGACTGGATGCGAAAGAATTCTTGTCGGAGGTCCGCGTCCTGGATTGCCGACACGCTCGCGGCCCAATCTTGGAGTTTACTCGGTAGCAGAAGTTGATGATGGTCCCGTACGATCGCCCGCATGTGATGGATGGCGTAGTAGGCACCCTTCTGACCGCCAGGCGGCTGCTTGACGCAGCAGAACGTCGTATTGTGGGAGAACACGTGCTTGCCGTACTTACGAATAGGCCTGGTGAAGGTGCCTCCAGATTGGGCGTAGCCGGGGAGAACATCATCAAGAACCTTCTTGACATTTGTGTAGTCTACGTTCGACTGACGGTCCGGGTCGAAATACGTGGCCATGGAATATTTGGGGCTTAGGAGGATGAGTGTGCAACGTGTGTCACTGCAGAAAACACGGAATGTTAAAAGAAAAACGATCGAAAAGTAAGAATTCATATGTTACGGGCCGGTTGAGGGGAGGACTTACTCGGGAAAGTAAGGCACGAGGAAGTTATCCTTATCTTGGTTTGCCAGAATGACGCCTTCGAGGTAAGAACTCGCGACTTGCCGGTCCCCAGCGCTGCCCAAGATCTTGGCACGCATGTAGAAGGGGTCGACTATCACGATGTCCGGGGTCTTGTCGCGAATGATCCGCATCTCCATACTCAGCGAAAATAGCCGAACGAAGGTGTAGTGCAGCGGATGAAGGTTAAACATAGCAAAGATGTCATCAAACCGCAGGACGATCGTACCCCCGATGTCGCCATCCACAAAGCCCTTGCCCTCTGGCACCTTGGCCACGAAAACCGGGTATGCCACATCCTTCTCTCTGAGACGCCGCTTCTCCAAAGAAAGAACACTGTCGTGCAGACTCCGCATAGCACCGGTTGCAGCATTGAGCATATTTGGTGGTAGCATCGCCCTACCCGCCACATGCACCCTCCTCGAGATATCCTGCGGTGAAGGTGGCCCGTCCTGAGCACGGATCGTACTCGGTGCCGGCTGGCTCGCACCCTTCTTAGTCTTTCTTTTGCGTGCCTTCTTCTTCTCCTGTAATGGGACCGAGTTCTGCTCACAGACCGCCTTCTTGAGTGTGTTGGGGCTAATAATATTTCGCACCTCGCCTATCTGAGGCTCGGTGAAGTCGGCAGCTGGAGGCGTCTCCTGAGAGCTGAACGCCAGACGACGCCTGTTGCAACTTGGCTTCTCCGCGGTACGAGCTAGATCGCACACGTCTTTTGTTGGGTTTGGTTCTTGAGAAGGAGGCCCCATGAAGTCGCCATCGTACCCATGCTCGGCAAAGTACTGATCGACGTTGCCAAATGTATCATCGTCGTCGTCGTCGTCGTTCTGATCCTGTGCCATATGCATGTTTGGATCCAGTGGCATAGGGATGTCCGGCACCGTTATGGCGGTCTTGCCATGGGGCCGACTTGGCGCCGGCACGACTGGCGGTGTTGTCTTTGGGGTGGTGTCCCCCGCCCCCAAACGAATCTGGCTCTTCGGCCAAAGCAGGGGCCAGCTCAGGCAGGCGCTGAGGGTCATCACGTCATCATCGTCGGCCCCGACGGGTCGAATCGGAGGTAACAAGTCGTCGCAGCCTGGCAGCACCCGAACCAGTTGAACCCTAAACAAGTTGGGTGGCATCTGGGTACCGTGGAACAAGGGGTTGCCCGGTTGAACGATTTTGCCCTTGGCGACATCGACCAACTCGTTGTTCACGAAGTGGAGGAGAGTGCACGGAACGTCGGCGGCGCCCTGCGAAAACATGTAGGGCGTCAGGGATGCCCAGTCAAAGGCAAGGAGATGAAGTCCTCGGCCGAGAGAGGCTTAATTAGTTACCGTGATGATGGCGTCGAGCTCGGCTAATGTCGAGGCACCGCCAACGGCGGGCGTGCAGTTGACGGAGCGGCCGCTTGCTGAAGAGGTGCCGGCCGGCGTACACCCGGGTGCATTAAGCTCCCGTGCCGGCGTCGGAGACACCAATGCCGCCTCCGCCGGAGGCACCAATGGCCCCGCCATCGCATTATGCGAGTTGCTGGCCGTGAAGCTAGGAATCGGGGGCGGCCCCTGTTGGCCGCCCGCAATCCACGCACTCAACCCCGAGATCAAGGTAGGCACAAGGGCGGTGATCGTCGCTCCGAGTCGTTGTTCCACTTGCTCTTGGACAATCTCCGGAATCCGCGCCACCTGTGCCTTGAGTTCTTGAACCTCTCGCGCCTGGCTTTCCGAGCTGGTCTTTTTCTCCTTCCGCACACCAGCGGTATAGTATGACCCCCATTTTGTCGACAAGCCTTTGCCGGCCACACGACCAGCTGACGTCGGCTTACTGAGCTTATCCTTGTTCTTCATTATATTCAACCCCCTATTTAGAGTGGTGTCCCAAGGGTTGCTCTGAGTCGACCCCGCGCTACTGCTTTCAGTCGCCTGCGGAAGGAATGTGAACCATTTAGAAATTCGGCTTCATTAATTAGAATGCAACCATATGGAGCTAATTACGCGGGGGTGTATTCCTTACCAGAACAAGCTCAAGCTGCCTGGTCTTCGGATCCGTGGTAAGCTCCTTTGTTTTCGGGTCCTTCTTGTACCGGGCCCTGACAAAGTTCCTGGTCTGCTTGTCACCGTATTTATCGAAGAGGGGCGGTAGGCCTTGCTCGGCACGGTCCGCCTCCTCCTTGTCCCATATAGGCTCCGCCACTCTGTAACTGCCGGGACCGAGTGTGTGTTCCCCTATGTTCAGCTCCCGCATTTGTTTCCCCCACTCACTTGATTGGGAGCTTGCGGTGCTCGAGCAATTGATCTTGAAGTCGTTGTAGTCATCTTCGGTGATCGAAGGATTTTTCTCCTTGATCTTCTCATAACTCTCACCTTTCTCGATCATTCTCTTCACATTGCTTTTCCAAGTAGACAGGGCCTTGCTCATCTTCGTGAGGGCAGCATTGTTCACTTTATTCCCTTTGAGGCTTGTGTTTTCGAATTCAGCGGGGAACTTGTATCGTTCGTGCAGCTTCGTGAAGAGGAGGTGGCGCAAATTCCCCCGGTCAGGATGCCTCAGGTTCTCGGTGTTGATCGAGACGGTGCTCCGGACAATGCACCCGAGCTGAAGCGAGTACCCCTTGACTATTCGTTCGGGCGCCGTTGGATTCCTGTTGGAGTCCACTTCAGTAACTTCCTCCTTGAGGGTGCGGAGCACGATCGGGCGCCGGTCCTTCCGTTGCCTCTTCGGCTGGCTACTATCTGTGCGTGCGCCGCCATCATCAGTGGTGGCATCCTCGGCGGCACCATCAGTGGTGGCATCAGTGTGGTCATCCTCGGCGGCACCATCCGTGGTCTCAGGATCGGTGGGGAAGGCGGCGGCCTCATACAAGTGAGGTTGTTCCTCCATCTCCTGGGACAGCTCCCAGAATGCCTTGCCGCCCGAACCCCCGGCCTCATCGTTGTGGGCCATGTTTCTCTCTAAATAGAAACAAAGTTTGGTCAAAACGTTGGTTATTGTCAAGGAACAAGATCATGGTCTCATCATTTAGGGTTTGTCGACACCGAGGCATCCTAAAATCTAAGCTTTTGTCATTGAGGGTTTTTCGACGCCAAGGCACCCTAAAAGCCTAACTTTTCATCATTTCGGTTTTTATCGACACCGAGGCACCCTAAAAGCCATGCATTAGTCACAAGTACGCCGGGGCACTTGATCCTACTTAATTAACTACTAAGATACCCCGGCCCATGCATTAGTCACAAGTACCCCATATGTCCTATTTTTAGCAAAGTCATGCTAAAATTCACGGAAAATTTCAGCATGACCTTTGCTGAAAATAGGACATATGGAGTACCCGAATTTGCTGGAACGGAAGTTAATCGACATTCCAGCAAACTCAAGGGCCTCTCGGGTGGACAAGGCAAAAAAGGCCTCCATCACAACATGGAAAATACATTGGCATGTGGACTGGAATGTGGCTTCATTTAACAACAACAGTTTCACACAGAAAACAGAGCTGAATTCATTGAGATATTTGCATTGCTAGCTACATTTCAGTGCCAAATTTCACCAATTTAAGCAAAACTACCGTTTAGCTAGCTACAGTTCAGTGCCATATTTCACTGGATTAAAATAAGCACATACACATAACTGACAGCACACATACACATCACTGATTTAACGAAATTTGCACACAACTCAGTAGCACTTCATCATCATATAAAGTATATTAGCAGCAGTACAAATAAAGAGACATGATCAAAGTACTTCATAATAAACCCAAGCAACTTCATAATAAATCACTAGTCCTACTTATTAATGGTTTCTAAATCATTTATTTGATCGATAACAAATAGCCTTGTCCTGCACAAAATCTTTGTCCTCAGCTGTAAACTGAACTATTGTCAGGTCATGTTGTCAGGTCATGTTGAAAGTAAAATAGGACCTTGCTGTGTTTGGGACCAAATTGTTATTTGGCTATTCTAGCTGGCTTTTTTTTAGCGAATTGTAACTTGTGTGAAGCTGAAACAAAGTTAACTTACATGCTCCTAAATGCTCAGCTGAATTATTATAACATGTCTATCCAGTTTGCAGTTATTCTTATAGGCGATCCGTAGTTAGCGTAGCTATTGTGCATCAAGATTCGTTTTTAGTCCTAAGAAAACACAAGGTTGTCAGGGACGGTTTTTCTTTGACTGGGGTTGTTGTCGACCTGAATTAAAGATGCAGTGTTTGGCAGATCCAGTCTGCAAACTTTGTCCTACTTACTGGATCAACAATGTTCTTAATTCCATTACCTAGTGTACATACCAACAGCCATAAACAAAAGAGCAACTAATGACTGAGCCAACCAAGAGCCACAGACGAAACCAGCACATGCTTGCACACGCACTGAAGCTACAACTCTTATCAAGGTAAAAATAAAAGAGAAAATTGCTTATTCTCTCACAGATGTTGGTTTGCCGATCTGCATCAGTAAATGCATTCTTTTTCATCTGAGGCAAATAAGCAAAAGATTGTACTAGACAGCTAATCGACAGTGTTCTTAATTCCACTAGCATATGTGTAGTTCTAAGTTCATGCACTAATAGTTTGCCTGCAGAGAGCTTCCTAACCAGGTTCGGTGTGTTTTACTATTTGATCCGTTAGGTAGCTATTATGCATCAAGATTCGTCTGAAATCCTAAGAAAACACAATAAGGTTTTCTTTGGCTGGGGTTGTTGCCGATCTGAATTAAGGATGGAGTGTTTGGCAGATCCAGTCTGCAAAATTTATCTTACTTACTAGGACAGCTGACCAATATTGTTCTTAAGTCCACTTCCTACTGTACACAGTAGCAGCCATGAAGTGCATCAGTAGCAACGAGCACAGGCGCAACACAGGATAGAGCGCAGCCATGAAGTCAAGTTAACAATATCTGCCAAAACCTAATACAAACATGAAAAACCAACAACATAGATCCGAGGTGGGGCAAAATGGCAACTGGTGGTGGTGGTGCTGGTGACAAGAAGAAATAGAGATGGGGCTCACGGGGGATGCGAGGGGGATAGGGGGAGAGGAGGAGGGGGAGCTCACGGGGGCGACGAGGTCCGGGTGGTGGTGTGGGTGCTCCGGCGACGGTGGTGTGGACGGGGCAGCGTCCGGGCCACCGGCGACGAGGGCGGCGGGGCGATGGCGAGTCGGCCTGGCCACCGGAGTCGGCCAGGCGTCGGGAGAGGAGAGGGCGGCGTCGGGAGAGGAGAGGGCGGCGTCGCGGCGTCTCACGGCGTCGGGGCGGCGTCGCGGCGTCGGGGCGGCGTCGAGGCGGCGGGGCAGCGGCGTCGGGAGAGGAGAGGAGAGGGGAAGGGGATCGAGGGTGAGGGCGAGAAGGGGATCGAGGGCCGGGGAGGAAAAATATTGATGGGGGCACAATACTAATGGCGCACCACCCCCCGGTGCGCCATAAGTATATCCACACTAATGGCGCACCTCACCCTGGTGCGCCATTAGTATTTTTTTTTTGATTTCTGCTCGAGCCAACAGGTTATCTCCCACCTGACCTGATCCACACCAAGTCCCCTCTACTAGCTCGACTGGTCAGTAGCCAGTTCTCACACCAGGAGGTCCTGGGTTCGACTCCCAGGCTCCACAAAGTTTTTTTATCATTTAAAAAGCTGTTTGATACTTATTTATGTTTAAATATGTTCAAACTTGTTTAAATAATAACAATAATATTTTTTTATAAGACAGTAGCATTTAAAAAGCTGTTTGATACTTATTTTCTTTATAAGACGGTGCGCGGGGTGCGGGGGGTCGGCGGCGGCGGTTGGGTAGGGGAATCCAGGGTGCGGTGGGTCGGCGGCGGCGGCCGGTGGACTTGGGGGGTGCTCGGCGCCGAGGGGGACCGGATCTGGCGAGGTGGGATAGCGGTCGAGATGGAGGGGGATCGAGGTGGGCTCAACAAAAAAAATTTAGCATTTAAAAAGCTGTTTGATACTTATTTGTGTTTAAATATGTTCAAACTTGTTTAAATAATAACAGTAATATTTTTTTATAAGACAGTAGCATTTAAAAAGCTGTTTGATACTAATTTTTTTATAAGACGGTGCGCGGGGTGTGGGGGGTCGGCGGCGGCGGTTGGGTAGGGGAATCGAGGGTGCGGGGGGTCGGCGGCGGCGGCCGGTGGACTGGGGGGTGCTCGGCGGCGAGGAGGGCCGGATCTGGCAAGGTGGGATAGCGATCGAGATGGAGGGGGATCGAGATCGAGTGTCCATGAAATTTAAAAATATTCATGATAGTTCAAAAAGTACCCATGAAATACAATCGAGAAATGAAGGCTACGATTTAAATACAATCGATCTTAGCTAGCTATCTGTTCACAATCTTCTTGCCCTTCTTTTTCGCAAATGGAGTTCTTCTGTGGAACGGACGTCCTTTAGGTAGGGTGGTCCTGCTTCTTCTTGTGGTGTATGCTGCTACTTCATCATCGTCGTCATGTTCGATCCTCGGGTTGCCGTACTTGTCGAAGTCTTGCTCATTGGCTACTCCATCCATTCCGATGATCTTCCTTTTGCCTCTCCTCACGACAACACGACTGGGCTTTGGCGGGTCGGTAATGAAGAAGCATTGGTCCACTTGGGAAGCCAGTACCCATGGTTCATTTTTCGCGGTGACGTTTGCGCCCGCGGTCTTGGATTTGGCTTCGGGTATAACCATGGTGGTGAAATACCGGTCTTCTTTTATGACGTTCTTGGCCCATCTGACACGGAACATCGGGACCTTCTCTCCAGCGTAGCTCAGCTCCCAGATCTCCTCGATCCTTCCGTAGTATCTGTCCTTGTCGTTACCGGTGTAGGATTCCATCGTTACCCCGGAGTTCTGATAACCATCGCTCTTCATGTCCTTGGCCTCGGTGTAGAATGTGTAGCCGTTGATATCGTACGCCTCATAGGTCATCAGGTTGTGCTCGGCGCCCTGTGACAAGGCGAATATGAGTTGTTCTTCCGCGGAAGAATCCTCATGTAAAGGGTACGACAGAAGCTTATGCTTGAACCAACGCGTGAAACATGAGTTGTGCTCTTTGAGTATATCTCCGTCCGTCCTCTGTTGGCCTCGGTCATTGTACGTCTTTTTAAGAAAGGTTTTGTGCTCTACCAACCAAGGATCGACCACGTCTATGTGTTGTAGCGCTACTAGGTTTGCTCTTTCAAAGTCGGCGAGTCGACCCTCGAAGTCGACATCCATTTCGCGGCGACCCTCACGGTGACCCCATCCAGCGAGCCTGCCGAGGTGCCTGTTGACGGGCAGACCAATGGGGTTCTCGATGCCTAGATAATTCATGCAGTAGGAGATGCACTCTTCGGTCAGAAAGCCCCTGGCTATGCTTCCTTCTGGACGTGACATGTTGCGAACGTATCCTTTGATGACACCATTCATCCTTTCGAACGGCATCATGCTGTGCAGGAACGTCGGCCCGAGTTGGATGATATCCTCCACTATATGGACCAGCAGATGCACCATAACGTCGAAGAATGCGGGCGGGAAGTACATCTCAAGCTCGCATAGTATCACCACGATCTCTTCCTGTAGCCTTCTGAGTTGCCTCACGCCAATCGACTTCCGAGAGATGACGTCGAAGAAGTTGCATAGGCCAAATAGCGTTTCACGGACGTGCGCGTCCATGATCCCACGGATTGCAACTGGAAGTATCTGCGTCATCAGCACGTGACAGTCGTGAGACTTCATCCCGCTGAACTTCTGCTTCGCTGGGTCTAGGTATCTGCTTATCTTCCCCGCGTAACCGTAAGGAAGTTTTACTCCTAGGAGGCAGGTGAAAAACTGCTCGATCTCCTCCTGACTTAGAGTGAAGCACGCGGGAGGGTAGTCATTTCCGGTCTTCTTGGCCTTTTTGCCTTTGCGACGACTTTCTGTGTCCTGCTTCGCCTCATCATCATCATCATCATCATCATCATCATCATCATCATCATCATCATCATCATATATAGCGTGAAGCTCATGCCTGATGCCCATTGATTTCAAGTCTGCCCTTGCTTTCGGCCCATCTTTGGTCCTCTCTGGCATGTTGAGCAGGGTACCAAGCAGACTCTCGCACACGTTCTTCGTGATATGCATGACATCAAGGCTGTGAGGCACACGGTGGATCTTCCAGTACGGCAAGTCCTAGAAAACAGACCTCGTTTTCCATACCTTCAGCAGCGGCTCTGGCGCCTTTCGCTTCCTTCCCGGCTCTGGCGCCTTTTGCTTCTTTCCCGGCAGTGGGCAGTCTTTCCAATTTTTCAACAGCTTGTCTATTTCCTCGCCGCTCCTCGTACACGGGCGTTTTCGGGGTTCGGTTTCACCATCGAACATATCCTTGCGTTTCCTCCACGGGTCATCGTCGCGAAGCCACCTTCGATGTCCCATGAACACGGTTTTCGAAGACCCGGGATCTCTATCTAGCTGGCGATACGTTGTGTCATCCATGCACCTTACAAATCCAGAAAATCCGTGGACTACCTGCCCCGCAAGATATCCGTAACCGAGATAGTCGTGCACCGTCGTGAGCAGTGCGGCTCTCATAGGGAAATATTCTTTCTCTGCGGCATCCCACGTATTGGCTGGCGTTTTCCACAGCGTGTCAATCTCCTCTTTCAGCAGCCCCAGATACAGATTGATGTCGTTCCCTGGTTGTTTCGGCCCTTCAATTAGCATACTCATGTGAATGTACTTCCTCTTCATGCACAACCAGGGGGGAAGGTTGTACATCCACACAAACACAGGCCAGGTGCTATGTGTGCTTCTCTGGCTGCCAAACGGATTGACTCCATCGGTGCTCGCGCCCAGCACGATGTTCCTTGGATCGTTCCCAAATTCTGGGTATTCGAAGTTCAATGCTTGCCACTGGCTCGCATCCTTAGGGTGACTCAGCATCTTGTCTTTTTTATCTATCTCCGGATCATTTGCGTCATCTTCTCGCTTCTTCTCCTCCCTATCCGCATGCCAACGTAGGAGCTTTGCTACCTTAGGATCCGCGAAATACCGCTGCAGATGAGGAGTGATCGGAAAGTACCACACCACTTTTCGAGGAGCTTTCTTCCTCTTCTTGTATCGAGTGACACCGCACACCGGACATATTGTAGACTCCGCGTGCTCGTCCCGATAAATGATGCAATTGTTCATGCACACATGGTATTTCACGTGCGGTAAATCCAGAGGACACACGATTTTCTTCGCCTCCTCCAAACTGGTCGGGCACTTGTTCCCCTTGGGAAGACGTTCGTGCCAGAATGACATGTTCTCGTCGAAGCATGCGTCGGTCATTTTGTGTTTTACCTTCATCTCCAGGGCCATGAGCGTTACTTTCAGGCGGGTATCCTCGGGCCTGCATCCTTCATACAATGGAGTAACCGCGTCTAACTCAAGTTGATCCATCTTGGCTTTCTCTCGGGCGGCAGCTCTTGCGTTATCCGTCTGCTTGAGAAGCAGCTCTTGAATATGAGGGTCCTGCACCCAGCCCATCGATGGTCCAGCGTCGTCTGCTCCGCCGGCATCATCATCTTCATGATCATGCCCGTCGCCTGCTCCGGCATCTTCCTCATCATCATGTCCTGCATCTTCTACATGATGACTGTGTACAGCATCACAGTCGTGATCATCTCCTGGGGATTCTTCGTCTTCTCGCCCGCCCGAGCCGCGGTGGTTGTCTTGCTGCCCTTCCTCATTTCTTGCCTGGCCCGCATGGACGACTTCGTAGTCATCTTCATCACCTTGCCACCGATAGCCATCCATGAAACCACGCAACAGCAGGTGGTCCCGCACCTGCCCGGAATCCGGGTCCGCAATAAGGCTCTTCAGCTTGCATCTTCGACATGGACATCTTATCTCCGTCTCGTTCTTTTGAAGCATCTCGACCTTCGCGGACCTCAAAAACCTATTCACGATGCCTTCGGTCATCGTGCGGACCATGGTCGCCTGCGGGGTAGAGCAAAACGATATTTTAGAACCAAACAAAAATTTGGCATGACCTTCCCTAAAAATAGGACCAAAAAGAATGCTTAATGCCAAAATTCTCGCCGAAACGGAAATGAATCAACATTCCGGCAAAATATTGGCAACTATCGCATATCAAATACCGGTACACCTCCAAACACAAACACATATGCAACACCACAAACATATGCAACACCACAAACATACATAGATCTAGCTAGGCCGTAAAAAGTGCATGTGCACATTGTTGTAAGGAGAACAACCTAAATATAGCTTCCCCCCTTACTTACCTATTAAAACAAGGTAATTTAACCACTTAATTTGAATGAATCTATGGTGGAAATGAGGTGAAAAAGAGGAGGCACCCGAGACAAGGAGGAGGTGGAGAGAATGAAGTGGGGAGAAAGTGAGTGTGTGGGTAGGAGAGGCTGTCCCAAATATCTTGTTGCTGCCCACTTACTAATGGCGCACCTCTTGCATGGTGCGCCATTAGTACTTACAACTACTAATGGTGCACTTGGGCAGGATGCGCCATTAGTATGTTTGGATAGGCGCACTAGTTCAAAAAAAAATCCTATACTAATGGCGCACCCACTGCCTGGTGCGCCATTAGTAGTTACAACTACTAATGGCGCACTTGGGCAGGATGCGCCATTAGTATGTTTGGATAGGCGCACTAGTTCAAAAAAAATTGTATACTAATGGCGCACCTGCTGCCTAGTGCGCCATTAGTAGTTACAACTACTAATGGCGCACTTTGCCGGGATGCGCCATTAGTATGTTTGGACAGGCGCACTAGTTAAAAAAAATTTGATACTAATGGCGCACCCGTAGCATGGTGCGCCATTAGTTGTTTAAACTCTAATGGCGCATCAGATTGTGGTGCGCCATTAGTATATACTAATGGCGCACCATCTTTCTGGTGCGCCATTAGTGTCAATCCCATCTATAGCCATTTTCCTAGTAGTGCCACAAGGCAGGGGGGCGCGCCCAGGGGGGTAGGGCACGCCCCCACCCTCATGGCCAGGGTGTGGGCCCCCTCTGGTACGTCTTCCGCTGGATATTTATCATTAATTCCAAAAAATACTTTCGTGGAGTTTCAGGACTTTTGGAGCTGTGTAGAATAGGTCTCTAATATTTGCTCCTTTTCCAGCCCAGAATCCCAGCTGCCGGCATTCTCCCTCTTCATGTAAACCTTGTAAAATAAGAGAGAATAGCCATAAGTATTTGTGACATAACGTGAAATAACAGCCCATAATGCAATAAATATCGATATAAAATCATGATGCAAAATGGACGTATCAGGCGGCCGCGGCTCCTCTTGGGGGGCGGTGAAACCGGCCCTTCCTTGGGGGGCTTCCCCTTCTCAGCGGAGGTGAACTCCTCGTCGGCGCCACGGGCTCTGCAACTGCCGCAAGACAGAGGAGAAGCACGAGCGGGCACCAAGAAGATGAAGATAGAGATGAGTGAGGGGGGCTCTGCCCCTCCTCCCTCATTTATAGCCGAAGGAAGGCCAACCGCCGGTGCAATGATGGTTTTCCTGCATGCAGCAGCGACTCGTCAAGTCGAGCGGTTGCCGAGGCAGCGTGGGGAAGCGAAGACACCCATGTACCATCAATCGCCACGCATCGCCCAAGTTCGCAGGCGGTTAGGGCCCGCGGCGCTCTGCACTTGCCCGTTGGATTCACCTCGAAGCCAAGTCCGAGCACGCCTTGGGCCCAGGGGCTACTATCAGTGTTCTGGGAATGGGGGTACCCAGACTTGCCTGTCTGCGGCCCATGGTGTGGCTCCATCAATGGCCTGGTAAGGCCTAGCTTCGACATCAACAACTCAAGACCCTCTTGAGGGGCCAAGCCTCGCGAGGCGGATGACACCAAGACCTCCAAAGGGAGCAACCTCTGAGTGAGTCCTGGATTAGGGGGTATCTGGACAGCCGGACTATATACTTCGTCCGCATTATCGAAGCGTGAAGATACAAGACTCAAGACTTCGGCCCGTGTCCGGATGGGACTCTCCTTTGCGTGGAAGACAAGCTTGGCGATCCGGATATTATATTTCCTTCCTTGTAACCGACTCCATGTAAACCCTAGCCCTCTCCGGTGTCTATATAAACCAGAGAGGTTGGTCCTTAGAAGGCCGATCGCATTTACAATCATACCATCATAGGCTAGCTTCTAGGGTTTAGCCTCTACGATCTCGTGGTTGATCTACTCTTGTACTACTCATATCTTCAATATTAATCGAGCAGGAAGTAGGGTTTTACCTCCATCGAGAGGGCCCAAACCTGGGTAAACATTGTGTCCCTTGCTTCCTGTTACCATCAGCCTAAGACGCACAGATCGGGACCCCTTACCCGAGATCCGCCGGTTTTGACACCAACATTGGTGCTTTCATTGAGAGTTCCTCTGTGTTGTCTCTTTGAGGCTTGATGGCATCTTCAATCGCCAACAACACGGTCCAAGGTGAGACTTTTCTCCCCGGACAGATCTTTGTGTCCGGCGGCTTCGCACTGCGGTCCAATTCGCTTGGTCATCTAGAGCAGATCGACAGCTACGCCCCTGGCCACCAGATCAGGCTCGGAAACTTGAACTGCACAGCGGATATTCGTGGAGACTTGACCTTCGACGAATCGGGCCTGCCCCAGGAGCGCCGGACAGTCACGATGACCACGGCCTAGACCTGGTGTCGGACAATGCTCGGGGTATCGCCCCCGCAGTAGCCCGAGATCTAAATCTGGAGTTGGTTGCGTTGCCCAAGGACGGAGGGGTGGACCCTGCCCCGGAGGCCGTATACCTGTTGGTGCTGGAGCCAAACACATGTCTCTCCTCTGCGAAGGCCTGTAACTCCGGGCCCCCAGACTCGTATCCGGTTGTTGGTTCCGGTTCGCACACCCTCGAGCCAGCCGAGCCAGGTTGGGCTCCGGTAATGGAGTTTACCGCGGCGGACATCTTTCGGCACTCGCCCTTTGGCGACATGCTGAACTCATTAAAGTCTCTCTCTTTGTCAGGAGGCTTAGGGCCGAACTATGTCCGACTCGAGTGGGAAGCAGGTGACGAAGGAATTCGCTGCCCACCCACCACCCACTTTATTTCCATGGTCGATGATTTAACCGACGTGCCTAACTTCGACTCCGAAGACATCGACGGTATGGACAACGATGCAGGAGACGTACAGGAGCCACCGCTCACAGGGCGGTGGACAGCCACCCCTACATACGATATATATATGGTGGACACTCCAAAGGAAACCAACGGCGACGAGGCAACAGAGGATAACCCCTCAAGTAGAAAAGCAAAGCATGGGCGCCGTCGGCGCCACTCCAAGCCCGCCACATCAATACCGGCTCCGGATATGAAAGCAATCTGGATGGTGCCGAAGAGGAATACAACCCTAATCAGCCTACCTTCAAGCAGGCCGGACCGGCCACGATGAGATACTCGGAGAGTGAAAACTATACATCCTCCTCCGAATACGAGGTAAGCCTCGGCAATGACGAATTTGGTGTGCCCGACGATCTAGTGGAACAAGTCCGCTTCAGGCGATGGCTCATGGCCACGACAAGGAGCCTACAAAGGAAGCAAGAACAGCTTAAGGCTGAACAAGATTTGCAGGTGGATAGGTGGACCAAGATCCTGGCCACCAAAAAATACGGGCTCGACCACCCCGACAAAGGGTACGCGCAGCACAACAGGCCACCCCAACCTGAGCAGGATAACCCAAGGCACACACCCCGACGTCCATACATCACCACGGTCCAAGGCGGTAAGAATGATGCACGATGAGGCATCCTAAAGCGTCGGCGCAGCGGTCATAAACGTCAAGTCAAGGAAGCTGGTGCCAAACCCAGTAACTCCCATTCTAGTCGACGGACAAAAAGCAGCTCAAGCCTATCCGGCCCGAGCCACATACTTGATCAACCATGTGAAATACACGGTACTCCTAGAAGGGCGGCAAAGCATACCAATAGAGAATGCTGGATCTTCAAAACAAGGCGACCGGTCGTGTGCCGGATATAATAAAGGAAGGCATCTGGTCAAGGGACACCAACCCCCCCTAGAGCACAACAGTACGGCCGATCACCTCCTCTCACACCAACCACAACAATTCAATTGCCATACCCCTACACCTAGTAGTCCGGGGGCTCCATCACACATAAAGCCCCCACGGGTATGAAACCACAAATAACACCTTCTACAAGATGTCAGGTGCAAATGCCAAGTTCATTGGCCCACCGCTCTAACGGTTGTTTTCAGACAACCAAACGATACCATGCCATCGGCGCATTCACCCCATACGGTAACCCATAGTATGCTAACGGGATGAACCACGCTGACTAGATTCCATGTGGTAAGCCATTAGGCCAACACCGGCGATATACTCACGCCTACGTGCAAGGCTGAACCCCGCCCTAGAGTGGAAATCATACAGCTGTCGGAGTAGTGAGTCGTGCATGCCTATCAAAATTCTGATATGACAGCCAACTATCCGGACACCAACTGAGGAGTCCATGCTCCTTCACGGTATAGCGGCTGGGGTCACCAGGATCCAATCAGGGACCCTAAGACCAACCACAAGAGGACGTTCGGCTGCCTCCAAGAATTTGCTTTCACAAACTAACTTTGATGCAGAACAGTACCGGCGGCGTGGAATCGGCCCAGACACACAAGGATAGGACCATGCAGGTAGAAGGCAGTTCGGATACACTTTCGATCCACTCACAGCCCCCTACAGTCCGGCCATCACAGGTTCCGCCAAAAACCAACTATTTTCATAATCATAAATTGCACTCATATGCATAGCCATATTATCTTGCTACAATGCGTAGACTTAAATAACACGTACCGGTTGTCGCTTATCATCGATGCCTCTTTGCCGCAAAACGGCAGCCACGAGTCGTGTTACGCCTAGTTATGCCAGGGGCTTCATAATACGGCAATAAAGTCCGATCACCTTCTCCGTCGCTCGGCACCCTAAACTTATAGCACCATATGCATCAACTCCGAATCATGTCTTGGGTCATTGGTTGGGTTTGCCCGGCTCCCATGTTTTTGTACCTTATGTTTCATTCCGTCGGCTAAGGTAGCGCTGGAAAACTACTGCGATTGTGTCCCGGTTCTGCCGGACGAGCACCTCAGTAGAGAAAGCCGAAAACCGACTGTGATGATGTAGCGAGAGCTGGTCAACTGTTTGAGGTTCTAAAATCCTTAAAGATTTATTCCGCATAACGCCATCATAAATGCAGATTGCGATGGATCGGTCTTCCGATCAGGCGCCAATAGAGCCCCTAGTTCGGCCTTCCGAATACTAGGGGCTGCGCCGACCATACTCGAACTCCTATGGCTAAGTGAGAGTAGTAAAGCCATGTAGTCCGATTGCCTGGTTCGTGGTGAGAAACACCTCCTTAAAAGGACCCGGCCATGGGATAAAGAGTGTTCAGATATATCCCGAACACCCCCATATTTTGTACGTGGGGACAGAAGCCGACGACTGCCCAACTCTCAGAATTTACATACAATAAACAGCCGCACAGGAAGAACATATGTTCAAACAAAACAGGCAATCCATAGTGCCAGTATCCCATATTAGAAATGTCGGCATGAATGCCCTCAGGGAAATATAATATCTTTGGTGCACTCACCCGCCGCAAGGCGGGCCCCCTTCAGTACACCTTTATAGTACAGTTCGGGCTTGCGGTGCTCCTTACCCTCCGGTGGCCCCTCAGTCATCAGCTTCTCCGCGTCAAGCTTCCCCCAATGCACTTTTGCACGGGCGAACGCCATACGCGCACCTTCTATACAGACTGATCGCTTGATAGCATCAAGCCGAGGACATGCGCCCACAATCTGCTTCACGAGTCTGAAGTAACGGCTTGGAATGGACTCCGCAGGCCACAGCCGGACAACCAAGTCCTTCATGGCTAGTTCGGCCGCCTGGTACAGTTCGACCAGCTGCTTCAGCTGATCGACAAACGGCACTGGATAGTTCGATGCCAAATACTGCGAACAGAAGCTCCTCTCCGCATACTTCCTCTCCTCGGTCCGGTAGAATTGGGCGGCGTCTGATATGCTATGAGGTAGATCCGCAAACACCCCTATAAAATTAAGAATTCAGCTTGTCGCTTAGAGTTCTCCACACTATCATGTAATAACGGCCATAAATACAACAAGCCTTACCAACCGCAACTTTCCGGCCTCCTGAATGTCCCATACAGCACCTCGGGCTTCTTCCCGAGCACCCTCCACGGCTTGGAGAGCTTCGGCGAGTTTGGATCTTTCCCTATTAGACTCTTCTCCAAGCTCTCATTTTTTGTCACAGCCTCCAGGAGCTCCCGTTCAGCTGTGATGACCCTGGCCTCGTATTTTTCACGAAGCGCCTGTTCGGCGGCAGCCTTCTCGTTGACATCAGCCATAGCCTTCTTCAGTGCCTCATATTCGGCACTCTCTCCTAGGGCGTACAACACAAATACTTTTCAATAGGCACAATTACTGATTCGTGCCTAACGCAAGACAATGTTTAAACATACCTTGCTTATCCTCCAATTGCTTCTTCACACGGCCAAGTTCTTCCTCGGCCCGTTTCAGGCTCTGCCTCAGTACGGACACTTCCGCATTATGAGCGGCCGTCCTCTCTGCAGACGCTTGTTTTCAAACAAAGGGGTATACATCATTAACAAAGGTTCCCACGACACAAGGAGATTTGATCCCCCGCCCAACTCTATCTCTTTCGCCGGACAGTGTATCAGGGGCTATTACTCATATCATGATGATTCTTTAAAGGTTCCTTAGAAGCCATACCTCAAAAGCCTTTATAAGGCCAAGGCAAGACTTATTCGACCCGCTTTCGGCAGACTGAATCTTTCCAACCACCATACCCATGAGGGTCCGATGTTCCTCCATGATAGACGCGTTCTTCAATGCTGTCGATAGACTGCCTGGCAGCTCTGCATGGACAAATACTACCGGTAGAGTAGGCAAGTCTCCTTCCATCGAATGTGGCTGCTTGCCCGATCCCGGAGCCTTAGAGGTATCCGGGACCTTATCTGGCTAAGGGCGAACTCCAGATCGCCCCCGTCGACAACACGCCATGGGGCCGCTGCTCCCATGTGTCCGGCTCTAGGGACATGCCCCCCTGCTCTGGGACACTTTGAGACGACACCTCGGTGTTGCACCTAGGCTTTGGGGAAGGAGCCTTCGGAGGTGTCTCGCTCGCCATAGTGTCCGAGCTTAGTGAATCCTATGACGAGGATGGTCCGGCAGAAGATCCCGCCGGGTTGTATGAGATATTGCGGCAATTAAAACTACTGTACCAAGACGGCCCTGGATGCATAGGCGCATTTGGATTATGGTCACTTACGATTTTTCCAGGGGCTGGGCCCTGGGATTCCACTCTGGGCTGTTATCCGCAGCCGTAGTGGACGCCTCTGGGTGAGAACCTCTCCCCCTTTTGGGGGATTTGGCCTCCAGGGATAGGGAAGCCGCCCGCTTCTTCCCACCTTCAGAGGGAGGCTCGTCCTCCTCTACTTCCTCCTCCTCTGCTTCCTCCTCCTCGTCTTCGGAAGAAGGAGCGTCGTCGGAGTCTTTGGATTTTGCGTCCGAATCTTCACGGCGATGGAGGCCACTCCGGGTCTTCTTGACCTTCTTGGAGGCCTCCTTTTTTGGCGCCTCATAAGGCGCGGGGACAAGCAACTTCGTCAAAAGAGGTGTCGGCCGGTTCCTCCGGCAGTGGAGCCGGACAATGCGTCCGCTCCACCTTCTTTATCCACCCCTGAAGTCACGAAACACGATTAAAATGTCTCCCTCACGACATGCCAATTAAAGCATGGAGGGATAGAGCGTGGCTATAACTTACCAGGCTTTCAGAATGGGATAATTGGTACCCGCGGTCTTCGGCGCGACCCGGCCACGATTTGCCGGACTTAAAGAGCACCTTCCAGATATCCTCGTGGGAGGAATCATAGAGCTCCCGAAGGGTTTGGTGCTCGGTTGGGTCGAACTCCCACAAAGTGCAGGCACAGCGCCGGCAAGGGAGAACCAGGCGGACTAGCATCACCTGGACTACGTCGACGAGTTTGACGTCCTTGTCGACCATGCTCTGAACGCGCGTCTGGAGCAGTGATAGCTCATCGGATGAGGACCAGTTTGGGCCCTTCTTGGGCCAGGACGTGAGCCACAGTGGGGCTCCGGATCTGAGTTCAGGAGCTGCATCCCACTTTTTGCCACGTGGTTCGGTGATATAGAACCACTACTGCTGCCACTCCTTGATGGAGTCGTTAAAGGCGCCCTTTGGCCACGCAACCTTGGGCATCTTTCTCACCATGTCGCCGCCGCACTCAGCGTGTTTGCCGCTCACCACCTTAGGCTTCACATTGAAAGTCTTCAGCCACAGGCCGAAATGAGGCGTAATTCGGAGGAAGGCCTCGCACATGACAATGAACGTCGAGATATTGAGGAAAGAGTTAGGGGAAAGATCATGAAAATCAATCCCATAGTAATACATGACACCGCAAATGAAGGGGTGAAGGGGAAACCCGAGCCCTCGGACAAAATGGGGAAGGAACACGACTCTCTCGAAGGGCTACGGAGTAGGGACGATCTGTCCCGCCGGGGGGAGACGGTGGCCAATCTTCTTGGCCAGATACCCGGCTTCCCGGAGCTTCTTAATATCCTTCTCCCGGATGGTAGAGGCCATCCATCAGCCTCCTGCTCCGGATCTGGACATCTTCGGAAAACCTCTCTTCGATGGGAAAGAAGAGTGTTTGGGGTTAGGGCTCGACTAGAGGGGAATGAGCTAGCGGAAGGAGAAGGCGTGGGTGAAGAGGAAGAGACCTTATCTCTTTATAGAGATGGTAAAAGCTTTTGCGCCTCCCCACTTGCCTGGCGGAACCCGCTCACCTCCCGCTCACCGCGATTAGCGGTGCAGTTGGATTACCCATACCCGTATTGACGAGAATCCCATAATAAGGGGACATGATCTCTGCTTTGACAAAACGTGTCAAAGAAACCGCCTCGCAATATGCGTTGTGGCTGGTCGAAGGAAAACGGTTCGAATAATGACCCGACCGTAATGACAGATCATGTCTTCTAAAAAGTTGTCAACTGAAGTATCATTATCTCTACGATGGTGTGTGAAGATCCTTTTACAGATCCGGACACGGTCTACGTGTTCGATAATAACCTTGGAGTATTCGGAAGGAGGAACCCGCCTTGCAATGCCGAAGACAAGACTGCACTCCAGACTCATCGTCATTGAAGCCTGGTTCAGGGGCTACTGAGGGAGTCCTGGATTAGGGGGTGTCTGGATAGCCGGACTATATACTTCATCCGGACTATCGAAGCGTGAAGATACAAGACTCAAGACTTCGGCCCATGTCTGGATGGGACTCTCCTTTGCATGGAAGAGAAGCTTGGCGATCCGGATATTATATCACCTTCCTTGTAACCGACTCCATGTAAACCCTAGCCCTCTCCGCTGTCTATATAAACCAGAGAGGTTGGTCCTTAGAAGGCCGATCACATTTACAATCATACCATCATAGGCTAGCTCCTAGGGTTTAGCCTCTACGATCTCGTGGGAGATCTACTCCTTTACTACTCATATCTTCAATATTAATCAAGCAGGAAGTAGGGTTTTACCTCCATCGAGAGGGCATGAACCTAGGTAAACATTGTGTCCCTTGCTTCCTGTTACCATCAGCCTAAGACGCACAGATCGGGACCCCCTACCCAAGATCCGCCGGTTTTGACACCGACAGCCTCCTCAGGCTGACTCCCGAGGAGCGGAAATTTCTATGCAAGGCTCACCTCATGAGGTTCGGATGTCGTGAGCCTTGAAAACCAAGTCCCGACGGCCGCCAGCGGGCGCAGTGTACCAGTTTTCTCTTTGGTGCTATGGAGGCAAGCACACGCGCGGGGTCCCGAGGAGTCGGCCAAAGGTTTCCATTCCCATGCAAGGAGACCAAGACCGCCGAGATGGCAGGACGGAGGTCATTGAAGTTAATATGCTCTAGAGGCAATAATAAATTTATTATTTATTTCCTTATTTAATGATAAATGTTTATTATTCATGCTAGAATTGTATTAACCAGAAACTTAGTACATGTGTGAATACATAGACAAAACATATTGTCCCTAATATGCCTCTACTTGACTAGTTTGTTAATAAAAGATGGTTACATTTCCAAACCATAGACATGTGTTCTCATTTGATGAATGGGGTCACATAATTAGGAGAATGATGTGATGGACACGACCCATCCGTTAGCTTAGCATTATGATCGTTACAGTTTCATTGCTACTGCTTTCTTCATGACTTATACAAGATCCTCAGACTATGAGATTATGCAACTCCCAAATATCGGAGGAACACTTTGTGTGCTACCAAACGTCACAACATAAAATGGGTGATTATAAAGGTGCTCTACAGGTGTCTCCGAAGATGTTTGTTGGGTTGGCATAGATCGAGATTAGGATTTGTCACTCTGTGTTTCGGAGAGGTATCTCTGGGCCCTCTCGGTAATACTCATTACTATAAGCCTTGCAAGCATTGTGACTAATGAGTTAGTTGTAGGATGAAGTATTACATAATGAGTAAAGAGACTTGCCCGTAACGAGATTGAACTAGGTATGATGATACCGACAATCCAATCTCGGGCAAGTAACATACCGATGACAAAGGGAATAATGTATGTTGTTATAAGGTTTGACCGATAAAGATCTTCGTAGAATATGTAGGAACCAATATGAGCATCCAGGTTCCGCTATTGGTTATTGACCGGAGACGTGTCTCGGTCATGTCTACATAGTTCTCGAACCCGTAGGGTCTGCACACTTAACGTTCGATGACGATTGGTTTTATGAGTTTATGTGATTTGATGTCCGGAGGTTGTTCGGAGTCCCAAATGTGATCAGTGGCATGACAAGGAGTCTCGAAATGGTTGAGACATAAAGATTGATATATTTGACAGCTATGTTCAGACACCGGAAGTGTTCCGGATAAAACTGGAGTACCGAGTGTTACCGGACCCCCCCCCCCCGGAAGCTATTGGGCCTCATGGGCCTTAGTGGAGAAGAGAGAGGGCCGGCCAGGAGGTGGTGCGCACCCCCTTGCCCTAGTCCGAATTAGACAAGGGGAGGGGGCGGCGCCCCCCTCCTTCCTTCTCTCCTCCTTCTCCTTCCCCCCTTCTCCATGTTGGAATAGGAAAGGGGGGCGATTCCTACTTGGAGTAGGACTCCCCCCCTTGGGCGCGCCACCCTTGGCCACCCTCCTCCTCCCTTCCTCCTTTATATATGGGGGGAGGGGGCACCCCATAGACAAAAAAGTTGATCTTTTAGCAATGTGTGGTGCCCCCTCCACAGTTACACACCTCGGTCATATTGTCGTAGTGCTTAGGCGAAGCCCTGTATCAGTAACTTCATCATCACCGTCACCACGCCGTCGTGCTGATGGAACTCTCCCTCGGCCTCACCGGGATCAAGAGTTCGAGGGACTTCACCAAGCTGAGCGTGTGCAGATTGCGGAGGTCCCATGCGTTCGGTACTTGATCGGTTGGATCGCGAAGACGTTCGACTACATCAACTGTGTTACATAACGCTTCCGCTTTCGGTCTACGAGGGTACGTGGACACACTCTCCCCCCGTTGCTACACATCACCTAGATAGATCTTGCATGGTCATAATTTTTTTGAAATTACTGCGTTCCCCAACAGTGGCATCCGAGCAAGGTCTATGCATAGATGTTATATGCACGAGTTGAACACAAAGGGTTGTGGGCGATAGTCATACTACTTACCAGCATGTCATACTTTGATTCGGCGGTATTGTTGGATGAAGCGGCCCGGACCAACATTACATGACCGCGTTCATGAGACTGGTTCTACCGACGTGCTTATGCACATAGGTGGCTGGCGAGTGTCGGTTTCTCCAACTTTAGTTGAATCGAGTGTGGCTACGCCCGGTCCTTATTGAAGGTTAAAACAACACACTTGATAAAAACTCGTTGTGGTTTTGATGCGTAGGTAAGAACGGTTCTTGCTAGAAGCCCGTAGGACCCGCGTAAAACTTGCAACAACATAGTAGAGGACGTCTAACTTGTTTTTGCAGGGCTTGCTGTGATGTGATATGGTCAAGGCATGATGTGATATAAATTGTTGTATGAGATGATCATGTTTTGTAACAAAGTTATCGGCAACTGGCAGGAGCCATATGGTTGTCACTTTATTGTATGCAATGCAATCGCCATGTAATTGTTTTACTTTATCACTAAGCGGTAGCAATAGTCGTAGTAACAATATTTGGCGAGACGACAACGATGCTACGATGGAGATCAAGGTGTCGCGCCGGTGACGATGGAGATCGTGATGATGCTTTCGTGATGGAGATCATGAGCACCAGATGACGATGGCCATATCATATCACATATTTTTGCATGTGATGTTTATCTTTTATGCATCTTATTTTGCTTGGTACAGCGGTAGCATTATAAGATGAACCCTTACTAAATTTCAAGGTACAAATGTTCTCCCTAAGTATGCACCGTTGCTACAGTTCGTCGTGCCGAGACACCACGTGATGATCGGATGTGATAAGCTCTACGTTCACATACAACAGGTGCAATCCAGGTTTGCACATGCAAAATACTCGGGTTAAACTTGACGAGCCTAGCATATGCAGATATGGCCTCGGAACACTGAGACCGAAAGGTCGAACGTGAATCATATAGTAGATATAATCAACATAGTGATGTTCACCATTTAAAACTACTCCATCTCACGTGATGACCAGACATGGTTTAGTTGATTTGGATCATGTGATCACTTAGATGACTAGAGGGATGTCTATCTAAGTGGGAGTTCTTAAGTAACATGATTAATTCAACTTTACTTTATCAAGAACTTAGTCCTGATAGTTATTTTGCATGTCTATGTTATTGTTGATCAATGGCCCGTGCTACCGTTCCTTTGAATTTTAATGCGTTCCTAGAGAAAGCTAAATTGAAAGATGATGGTAGCAACTACACGGACTGGGTCTGTAACTTGAGGATTATCCTCATTGTTGCATAGAAGAATTACGTCCTGGAAGCACAGCTGGGTGCCAGGATTGCTGTAGATGCTACTGATGACGTTAAGAACGTCTGGCAGAGCAAAGCTGATGACTACTCGATAGTTCAGTGTGCCATGCTTTACGGCTTAGAATCGGGACTTCAAAGACGTTTTGAACGTCATGGAGCATATGAGATGCTCCAAGAGTTGAAGTTAATATTTCAATCAAATGCCCGAGTTGAGAGATATGAAGTCTCCAACAAGTTCTACAGCTGCAAAATGGAGGAGAATAGTTCTGTCAGTGAACACATATTCAGAATGTCTGGGTAGCATAACCACTTGACTCAACTGGGAGTTAATCTTCCTGATGATAGTGTTATTGACAAAGTTCTTCAATCACTACCGCCAAGCTATAAAGGCTTCGTGATGAACTATAATATGCAAGAAATGAACAAGACTATTCCCGAGCTCTTCGCGATGCTAAAGGCTACGAAGGTAGAAATAAAAAAGGAGCATCAAGTGTTGATGGTCAACAAGACCACAAGCTTCAAGAAAAAGGGCAAAGGGAAGAAGGGGAACTTGAAGAAGAACGGCAAAAAGGTTGCTGCTCAAGAGAAGAAACCCAAGTCTGGACCTAAGCCTGAAACTGAGTGCTTGTACTACAAGCAGACTGGTCACTGGAAGCAAAACTGCCCCAAGTATTTGGCGGATAAGAAGGATGGCAAAGTGAAAGGTATATTTGATATACATGTTATTGATGTGTACCTTACTAATGCTCGTAGTAGCGCCTGGGTATTTGATACTGGTTCTGTTGCTCATATTTACAACTCGAAACAGGGGCTATGGATTAAACGAAGATTGGCTAAGGACGAGGTGACGATGCGCGTGGGAAATGGTTCCAAGGTCGATGTGATCGCCGTCGGCACGCTACCTCTACATCTACCATCGGATTAGTTTTAGACCTCAATAATTGTTATTTGGTGCTAGTGTTGAGCATGAACATTATATCTGGATCTTGTTTGATGCGAGATGGTTATTCATTTAAATCAGAGAATAATGGTTGTTCTAATTATATGAGTAATATCTCTTATGGTCATGCACCCTTTCTGAGTGGTCTATTTTTGTTGAATCTTGATAATGATGATACACATATTCACAATATTGAAGCCAAAAGATGCAAAGTTGATAATGATAGTGCAACTTATATCTGGCACTGCCGTTTGGGTCATATTGGTGTAAAGCGCATGAAGAAACTCCATGCTAATGGACTTTTGGAATCACTTGATTATGAATCACTTGGTGCTGGCGAACCGTGCCTTATGGGCAAGATGACTAAAACTCCATTCTCCGGAACAATGGGACAAGCTACTGACTTAATGGAAATAATACATACTGATGTATGCGGTCCAATGATTGTTGAGGCTCGTGGCGGGTATCATTATTTTCTTACCTTCACAGATTATTTGAGTAGATATGGTTATATCTACTTGATGAAGCATAAGTCTGAAACATTTGAAAAGTTCAAAGAATTTCAGAGTGAAGTGGAAAATCATCGTAACAAGAAAATAAAGTTTCTATGATCTGATCATGGAGGAGAATATTTTAGTTACGAGTTTGATCTTCATTTGAAACAACATGGGATAGTTTCACAATTAACGCCACCTGGAACACAACAACGAAATTGTGTGTCCTAACGTCGTAACCATACTTTATTGGATATGGTGCGATCTATGATGTCTCATACTGATTTACCGCTATCATTTTTGGGGTTATGCTTTAGAGATGACTACATTCACTTTAAATAGGGCACCATCAAAATCCGTTGAGATGACACCTTATGAACTGTGGTTTGGCAAGAAACCAAAGTTGTCATTTCTTAAAGTTTGGGGCTGCGATGCTTATGTGAAAAAGCTCCAACCTGATAAGCTCGAACCCAAATCAGAGAAGTGCGTCTTCATAGGATACCCAAAGGAAACTGTTGGGTACACCTTCTATCACAGATCCGAAGTGTTGGGGATATAACTACTAAGTGTAAACCGCCCAGGAGGGGCCGGTTCACCCTCAACTACATCGAAGCCCGTAAAGACCCAGAAGATGGCGCTTTACTGATGAAGCTTAGAGGCCTAGAGCCCAAAGGCGGATTAGGACCCATAGTAGTAAACCGATATGATTGTATAACTTGTGTTGTAAGATTAGGAAAGGGGTGACTGAGCCGGACACTTGTATGAGCCGGCCTCGGGACTCTGTAAACCGGTCGGGCATCAACCTGTGTATATAAAGGGACGACCCGACGGCGGTTCAGGGACAAGAAAAAACAACTCGAGACCCAGTCAAAGCATATTTGCTCCCTGGTCATCAAAACCCAATCAATTCCATCACAACTAGACGTAGGCTTTTACCTTCATTGAAGGGGCCGAACTAGTATAAACCTCTTGTGTCCTTTGTTCGGTTTAACCCCTTCAAGCTAACCCGTCGCGATGGCTCCACGACTAAGTCCTTTCATGAGGACATCTGACGTGATATTTCCACGACAGTTGGCGCCCACCGTGGGGCTATCACACGATGGTTTCGAGTTCTTGAAGGGAAGATTTGAAGGACTCAAAGGGTACGCGGTTGGCCGGATGGCCAAGAGTCGTCGCGGCAAGCTCTACATCGACGACGAAGGATGGGGCCCCGAGGCCGGCTCAATCGAGTACGGGTACCAGGTCCCCTTTGGCAGAATTCATGTCTTCATCGGCAAGATCGGCGATCCGGGCCTTGAACCGGACATCTACACTAACCTCGTCGAGACGGCTCAGCGTGTGAGTCCTGCCCGGGTTAAGCCTGCCATGAAGCGTGCGTTCGTAGGATGTCTCCATGGGATCGGATCTGAACCAATGTCCGAAGGTGAGACGGTCGTTTATTCCGATGGCAAATCATCCACCGGTGAAACCGAGTCCCTGTACCAAGTTCATGCTGGTGTGTTCGAAGGATATTCCGATGGCAACAGTATTCCAGACCCCTTTGAACCGCCGAGTCGGGTTGCTGTTTTCATGGCCGAAACACAGCTGGCCTTATAGTCTTCATCTACGGCAGCAATGCTTTCAGGGTCAACAGCCGCCATAAGAGGCCCGGCGCGCCGACCGGCTCAAATTCTCTCCGGTTTGATGGATGCCTGGGCGACCTTGTTAACCATGGCAGTTACCCCGGAGATGCAAGATCAGCATAATGCGGAGGTTACCAAGCTTAAGGACCAGATAACACAGGCTAAGGAGGACCTGGCAGCTGAGGATGCTAGGATGGCTAAAGAACGAGCCGCTTTGGCTGCCCAGTCACAGCAGATCCAGGCGCAGAATTACAGGCTCATGTTGGATCAGAACGCATCAAACGACGTAACGCGAAGGAAGTACTGATCTCGTATGCAGCCGGTCTCCGAAGGGCTAAATCTCTTTAATACATCGGGGGCTAGGCCGAGTAATCCGGCAGCTACAAAACGGACCGACGCGCCTAGGGCGGCGCCGGATCAACCATGGATGACGGATCCACCTTGTCGAATGGATAACCCGCCGCAATATGTATCAACACCACCGGGTCACTTTTCTAGCCCTTTGGATAACATGATTGCTGCAGCATCTCGCCTGGCAGCTATTCCAATGGAGGGCGATTCACTGGCGGCGGTTGAGACGCGGCAAGCAGGAGATCTTCTTCAAACCGCTGTTGTACAGCAGCAGGCAGGATTCATTCAACCCCCCATCTGAGCAAAAGCTATAGCAGGCACATGGACGAACCTGAGGTGTCTAGCAGTGCGCGGCGCCGTAATGCCCCTCAAGGACCCAATCCGGCGCGTGGTGAGGTAAATGCTCAGGATGTGGTGGATAATGGCAGAGCACGAAGGGAGGCCACTTTAGCAGCACAATATGCGGGTCGTTATCAACCCGCCCCGGTTCAGCCAGCTGCGTCAGTAGACCGAGGCACCGGGCTTGCCTTCAGTTCTTGGGGAGTGTCGTGTCTCATTCCGGCTCTCCGTAATGTGCGACTGCCTAAGGATTTCAAGGGTCCATGTAAGGTGCCTAATTACACCGCTGATCAGCCACCTGAGGCGTGGGTGGAAAGTTATGAGATGGCAATGGAGATGCTGGATGTGGATGAAGCGGCCTGTGCAAAGTACTTCACGATGATGTTGGAAGGGACAGCCCGTACTTGGTTGAAAAACCTACCAGCCAACTCTGTCGAGTCATGGGACCAGTTGAAGGCCCGGTTTATAGCCAATTTCAAAGATACATGCAAACAGCCTATGTCCATTGTGGATTTGGATGCCTGTGTTCAAGGGGAGAACAAGTCAACAATGCATTGGGTGCGCCGGGTTTCAGAAGTTTTGCATTCGTCAGACCGGATTAATGATGGGCAAGCAATCATAATGCTGGAGCGTAATTGCCGGTTTAAGTCACTGAAGATGAAGTTGGGACGGCTCAAGCGCCATTGCAATGACATGGGAACACTTATGGCAGCCTTGGTTAAATATGCCGATTCTAATAATACCAGGGATCCCGATTCTGATGAGGAGAAACCGGAGAAGGGAAAGAAGAACGACGGTGCAAAGGGACAACATCACAACCAAGGGAGCCATGGGAATAATGGTAGACGCAAAGCAGATAATTCAGATCTTGTGGCTAATACCAATATGCAGCGTCGTAAAGGTAAACCACCCTAGTGCGGTGGAGGTATGAATCTGGAGCGTCTGTTAAACCAGCCCTGCCCAAAGCATGGGACCAAGGAGGCCCTTGCCACACATCTTTGGAAAGATTGTTATATTATGAAGGAGTTCAAAAACTCTGATCTCTTCCGGTATGATCAGGGTCCGTCGGGCGGTTCAGGTCCAGGTTTTCATGGTGGCGGCGGTTCAAACTCTGGATTTCAGAATAATCAGGGCAACCAGAACAACCAAGGTGGTAATAACTAACAGAATAATCAAGGGAATCAGCAACAGTCAGGTTATCAAAGTCACCCAAAGCAGTTGAATGGTGGGCAGTATCATGTGTTCACTACTAGTCTGTGCAAGCGCGATCAGAAGCTTCACAAGAGGGCAGTTAATGCTGTTGAACCGGCAGTGCCACGTTATTTGCGGTGGTCCGAGCAGCCCATTGTGTGGAGCAGAGAGGATCATCCGCCCCGGGTTGACAATCCGGGTCATCTAGCTTTGGTGGTGGCACCTCAGGTGGGAGGTTATAAATTTACCAAAGTTCTGATGGATGGAGGGAGCAGTATCAACATCCTGTACTATGAGACCTTCCGTCGCATGGGGTTGACAAACAAGAGTCTTAAACAGTCAAACACTATTTTTCATGGTGTAGTACCAGGTAAATCGGCATATCCTGTTGGCAAGATCACTTTGGAGGTTGTATTTGGAGATGAGCATGATTCCAGGTCTGAAACATTGACCTTTGAAGTGGTGAAAATCCAGAGCCCATATCACACACTGTTTGGACGACCGGCTTACGCAAAATTCATGGCGAGGCCCTGCTATATCTATTTACAGCTCAAAATGCCGAGTCATAAGGGGACCATCATAGTACACGGAAGTCGAAAGCTCGCTTTGGATTGCGAGGAAGGTGATGCGGCCTATGCTGAGTCGGTTTGTGCTACAGAGGAGTTGAAGTTCTATAAAGACAATGTTGATCTGGCAGACATGACCCCTTTGAAGAAGCCCACCACTGAACATGACCCGACCCTGAATTTCAAACCGGCTGATGAGACTAAACTTGTTGACTTTGTTCCTGGCGATTCGTCAAAACAGTTTAGCATTAGTACCAACCTGGATCTGAAATAGGAAAGCGCGCTCATCGAGTTCATCCGTGAGAACCGGAACATTTTTGCATGGAAGCCTTCTGACATGCAAGGTGTACCGAGGGAACTCGCTGAGCACACTCTCAATATTGATCCCAAGTTTAAACCGGTCAAGCAGTTTCTTCGCCGCTTTAACGAGGAAAGACGCAAGGCCATTGGTGAGGAGGTAGCCCGGCTGTTGGCTGCCGGGTTTATCGTCGAAGTATTTCACCCTGAGTGGTTGGCTAATCCAGTGCTAGTTCTTAAGAAAAACGGCACTTGGCGCATGTGTGTGGACTACGCAGATTTGAACAAGGCTTGTCCGGCCGATCCTTTTGCTCTCCCGCGTATTGATTAGATCATTGATGCGACGGCGGGTTGTGAGCGTCTGAGTTTCTTGGATGCTTATTCAGGTTATCATCAGATCAAAATGGCAGTTAAGGACTAGGAGAAGACAGCCTTCATCACTCCCTTTGGAGCCTTCTGCTATGTTTCTATGCCCTTTGGGCTCAAGAGTGCCCAGGCAACTTATCAGCGTTGTGTGCAAAATTGTCTTCACACTCAGATTGGGTGCAATGGTCATGCCTATGTGGATGACATTGTAGTAAAATCCAGGAAGAAGGAGACATTGATAGATGATCTCAAGGAGACCTTTGACAATCTTCTGGTTTATAACATGATGCTTAATCTAGACAAGTGTGTCTTTGGTGTTCCGGCAGGCAAGCTCTTAGGTTTTCTGGTGTCTAACAGAGGTATTGAGGCTAATCCGGAAAAGATCAAAGCAATTACATCCTTGGCTAAACCGAAGTGCATTAATGATGTTCAGCATCTGGCGGGTCGAATTGCAGCCCTTAGCCGGTTTATCAGCCGCTTGGGAGAGAAGGTGATTCCTTTGTATCAGATGTTGAAGAAGACAGACGATTTCGTCTGGAGTGATGCAGCTAATGCGGCATTTGAGGACTTGAAGCGGCAGTTGGCTGAACCACCGGTCCTTGCTGCTCTGGTTGATAAGGAGCCCTTGTTATTGTACATGGCTGCTAATGCCCATGCGGTCAGTTTGGCAATTGTGGTTGAGCGTAAGGAGGCTGGGAAGGAATATCCAGTTCAACGGCCGGTTTATTATATCAGCGAAGTGCTGATCGAGTCAAAACAACGATACCCACATTGGCAGAAGCTGGTGTATGGAGTTTTTATGGCAAGTCAGAAGCTCAAGCAATACTTTCTAGGCCATCCCATCACAGTGGTTAGTTCTTCCCCTTTGGGCGATATAATTTAGAACAGGGAAGCAACTGGCCGGGTTGCAAAGTGGGCAATTGAGCTTGGTCCACATGGGTTGAAGTATATGCCTCGAACAACCATCAAATCTCAGGCGCTTGTTGACTTCATCAATGATTGGACCGATTTACAGGTACCAGAGGACAAGCCGGATAATACATACTGGACTATTCACTTTGATGGATCCAAGCAATTGGAAGGCTCAGGGGCTGGAGTTATCCTTACTTCCCCTCGAGGTGATAAAATTTCTTATGTTCTCCGCTTAATGTTTCCTTGTACTAACAATGCAGCTGAGTACGTGGCCTTACTCCACGGTCTCCGCGTGGCCAAGGAAATGAACTTAAGCTGGGTTCGCTGTTTTGGAGATTCTGATTTGGTGGCCCAGCAAGTTTCTCGTACTTGTGATTCTAAGGATCCACTCATGGCGGCTTACAGATGCGAGGTCGATATTGTGGCAGGTCACTTTAAAGGTTGTCAGGTTGAGCATATTGACCGGTGCAAAAATGAAGCAGCAGATGCTTTAAGCCGGCTGGGATCTCAGCGTAAACCGGTACCACCCAATACCTTTTTAGATACCTTGCATAACCCGTCTGTTAAGTTACCTACAGAGGAGGATTTAGCTGTTCCTGATCTGGAGGCCCAATTGGTAGCCGGTTTACATGTAATTCCAGATTGGACGGTTCCATATTTGGCGTATATGAACTAGGGCGAGCTACCAGATGATGAGGTTTTAGCCAGGCAGATAATCCGGCGATCTAAGTCCATGGTTATTCACAATGGTGAGTTACACCATTGTAGTGTTTCTGGCGTATTCCAACATTGTGTTTCTCCTGAAGAAGGACAAGAGATTCTACATGAGATCCATGAAGGAGATTGTGGTCACCATGCCGGTTCAAAGTCCCTGGTGGCTAAAGCTTTTCGTCATGGGTTGTACTGGTTGATAGCCCATGCTGATGCTGAGGATCTGGTAAAGCAGTGTGACGCTTGTCAGAAGTTTTCACGCCGAGCTCATGTTCCGGCTCAAGAACTACGGATGATTCCCATCACTTGGCCGTTTTCTACTTGGGGGCTTGATATGGTGGGACCTTTTAAGCTCTTAAAGGATAAGAAGACCCACCTGTTGGTGGCAGTTGATAAGTTCACTAAATGGGTTGAAGCAGAGCCCGTAAGCAAGTGCGACGCAACTACGACGGTTCAATTTCTCAAAAAGATCATCTTCCGCTTTGTTTTTCCACACAGCATCATCACAGATAATGGCACGAACCTTTCTAAAGGTGAGATGGGGGAATTTTGTCAACGAGAGCACATCAGGCTTGATGTAGCATCCGTGGCTCATCCCCAGTCTAATGGTCAAGCTGAGACAGCTAATCAAGAAATCTTCAAGGGTATCAAGCCCCGGCTTATGGTTCCTTTGAAGCCGACGCCAGGTTGTTGGGTGGAAGAATTACCATATGTGTTATGGAGCATAAACACGACCCCAAACCGATCTACGGGCTATACACCTTTCTTCATGGTTTACGGGGCAGAGGCCGTCCTCCCAAGTGATATTCGTCATGACTCGCCCCGGGTTGCCAATTATGTTGAAGCGGACAATGAGCAAGCACGCCAAGAGGTGCTGGACCTGCTAGATGAGAAACGGGACATGGCTTTGGCTCGTTCGGCGGTTTATCAGCAAGACCTGCGGCATTATCACAGCCTCCGGGTTAAAACAAGAACCTTTCAAGAAGGCGACTTAGTGCTCCGGCTCATCTAGGATCAGACCGATATGCACAAGTTATCCCCACCTTGGGAAGGGCCCTTCATGGTTAGCAAGAATCTGCACAACGGATCATACTACCTCATTGACGTTTGAGACAATTCACGCCGTTCTGAGGTGGAGACCCGGCCGCCATGGAACATAGCTCTCCTTCGGCCTTACTACACTTGAGCCATAGGCTTTTCTTATGTACATATTTTGACAATGTATATATTATGATCAATATAATAAATCGGCACCCTTGCTATAAGCAGGGCCTCTGCTGTTTTTTCCCTCAAATATGTTTTTGGTTACATGGGGGCTTCAGCTGACAAAGCGGAGTACTACCTCTTAAACCGGCTATCATGCCACTATACAGCTTGGGAGCTTCACACCCAAGGGGCCAAAGAGAATCTGGATGCTATGCACAACTCAAACATAGGCACCCATCGAGCACAGCTCACAAAGTTACTTGGGGGCTCTTTTATGCACTGCAACAAAGAGTTTGAAAGGACCCTTGTAATATGCTATCAAGGACGGCTTGGAAGCCTGGTGTATTCACCTAAAACCCCGGGTTAACCTGCCTTCATCAAGTAAGCCACTCCTATCCAGGTAATCCTGGCACGACCCGCCGAACTTTTGACAAGTCAATCTTTTACAGACCGTGAACTTGTCAAAGTTAAAACAAAGATTGGTTAGTTGGAGGTCCATCTTAAAAGGCTTTGCAAAATGGTTTAACTCGCTGGCCTGGCATCCCATGAAAAGCCTCGAATTTGGGCCTGGCAGCCCTTGAAAAGCCTTAACTACACGGTTTTTGTTTGCCTTTTTGCCAAGTTTTCACCCTTTGATAAATTTATATTGAACCGGTGCCCATTGACCCGGTGTGACTTTTCAGTCATCATCGTAACCCGGTATTTGTTAACCCGGCTTGGCTTTCAACTATAAGTTGTCAGACCATATTCATTATTAAACCGGTTAAACTGGCTTGGCTTTCAACTATAAGTTGTCAGACCATATTCATTATTAAACCAGTTAAACTGGCTTGGCTTTCAACTATAAGTTATCCGACCATATTTATTATCAAAACCGGTGTTTCATAACACGGACAGGCCTTGATTACATATTGCCAGCAAGATCATATGGGGTTTATCACAACCCGGTATGGTTTAACATATACACCAAACGTTGCATGGTGGGAGTTATCAATACTCCGGATTTGGGTTCTCACCCTTACTACAAATTCAAGTTGGTAAACCAACTAAGTGATTTAATATCACAGGTATGATTTATTTCATATTTTTCAGCCTTGGTAATTAACCAGGCTTTGTATTGGGCATTGTGACCCGTCCGGCGGTAAACCGCTCGGACAATTGTTTTTTATGCAGACATCAGGATCGCATGAAATTGTCAAGGTAAATTAATCAAACACAGCAAGTATCATGGCGGATCAAACACAGTCATGTATCACTGCCGCAGATCAAAGTATTTTAAACTAGCCTATTACAGGGCGCTTTGAGGCCCAAAATAATGATTGTTCTTACATAGAACAAAGTCTGTGAAAATAACCCGATTGTCGGATTAAGACTCATTACCAGGACGACGTGAAGTTGATGGATCCTCAGGCGTCGGTTCAACCTCCTCCCCACCCAGTGGTTGGAAGTCAATGGTGGTCCAGTCAATCCGGGTTAGAGCTTGAAAGACGACCTCTTCATTTATAAGATTCGACCGTTCAACGTCAGGGGCGTAAGTGTGCTTACAAACGGGCGGAATAAGATTCTGCACTTCTATCACAGCAGTGTGAACTCGATGGTTGTTGGCATCATAGAACGACTGAGAAGTCAAGTTCACCTCTTCAGCCAATTGACTTGCTACTGGACGCAACTCTTTGGTCAGGGCTTTGAGGGCTTCATTATCAAATGCTGATCCGTTTTCCTGCTCATCCGGATATCCCTTGCCAATATCAACTGGATCCAGGTCAGCTATCCATGATTTGGCATGAGTCAGTGCTAACAAAGCACCAGCCCTGGTAGCAAACCGCTTCAACTCCTCTATCTGAGTTGGAGTCATTGATAGCTTGGCTAAAGTATCCTTGATCAAAGTTGGTGCCGGTTTGTTGTACGAAGCTGCACAGATTACTCATTGTGCACCGGTATATAGTTGCTTAATTAATGTGTATGCTGCTTTCAACTTCATCCGCATATCTGCGCCCAGATGAGTAATGCAATTACCTGCAACGGTTTAGGAATTTAATGTTAAACCGACATTGTTGAAGATATTTCCAAACAGGCTATGACACAGTACTTACCAAAAATTGCAGAAGTCATGGCATCCACTTGATGTTTCAGCCCTGTCAGCTCTTTCGCCACCGGTTTAAGAGCTGCTTCAGTGTCTTCAGCCCGCTTCAACAACGCAACCTTCTCAGTTTCCCAGTTGGTGCGTTCATTTTTGAAGCCATCTTTCAATTGCTCCATGGCTGTCAAAGCACCCTTTAGCTCCTCCTTGGCTTTAGAGGTCTCTTCTTGCTGGGACTTGATGTTTTCTTGAAGATCGATGATTTGAGATTCTTTGATATTTCTATTGGTCTGTAAAAGTCAGATGATGAAGCTGTTAAAGTCCCAAGCACATAACAAGTTATACACTTGGCACTTGGGGGATAATGTGGATTTCTTCTTAAAATGAATATTTTAAAGTCCCAAGGCTCAATCCAAGTATTAAGCTTGGCACTTGGGGGCTAATGCACAATTGATCAGTTAAAGGTGAATGAAATTAGTAAGGACAGAAAGTCCCGGTTTGTCTTCAAGAGATAAACCGGCCCTTGGGGGCTACTCAGTTGAAGTGTTCTTTATCTCGAAGTCCCAGTTTATCTTCAAGAGATAAACCAGCCCTTGGGTGCTACAATGGAGGAGATATACAGAACAAAGCAAATTTCAAAAGTGTTGTTGAAGATTACCTCATAGCGCTCCTTCATTAAATTCACCAAACCGGCCTCAAAATCCCGGCTTGTGTATAGACGGTTTAAAAATCCGGAATGAAGCTCCTCGGTGCTAAGGTTAACGAAGTTGGATAAATCAGTCTTCCCTTTCCCTTTGCCCATAGCAGCAAATTCCTCCTTGGCAGTTTGTTTTGACAAGACAACCAGGTTACCAGGACTAGTGTGGCCCGTACCAGTGATAACAACATCATCATCGTCACCTTTGGATGGATTCGGCGGATTGACAGTGTCCCTGGCTGGGCTTGACACAGGGATAGTATCTCTAGCCGGGCTTGGCAGGTCTTTATTCCTGGCCGGGCTTGGAGGATCAGCACGAGGACTAGCCGGGTTAGCTTCTGGCGGATCAGCATCAGTATTTTGACCCTGTGGGGCAGGATCATCAATAGCAATGTCAGCACCTCTATTAGCACCTTCTGAAGTTCTGTCTGGTTCAACCTCCTCAGTAGGGACATTAGTTCTTGCTTTCTTGCTCAGACGGGCTTTGGCACTGTAATATCAAAACAAAAGGTCAGTTGGTAAACCGGCGCAACAAGACAAAGTTAAAACCAGTATACTTACCCAGGGACGGTCTTGAGGGGAGGCATTTGAGTGGTTGATGAACCGCTAGATGAAGAATTGGAAGACACCTGGTAATTTGGATCAGACGGATTAAGTGGGTATCGGAAGCAACCCTTCAAAGGATATTTTTTTGGGAGAACAAGAAACCTCTGGACGACGCTTCCGGGTTGGTGTATCCGGTAAACCGGGAGAGGTGACTTGCTGGCCACTATGCCGGGTTGTGAGGCGACCTTCAGCTTGTTGTGTCTTCAAAGAAAATTGTGGATCCAAATGAGCAAGAGGGTGAGAGTATTTTACTTTCCGAACGGCACGGTGAAATTTTTGAACCGACACAAGATCTGAATCGGAGGAAAGAGAGATTACCTCCACATGGTCCGCACGGCTGGCCTCCGCATCATCCTGGGAATAGTAATTGTCAATAAGGTGTATGAAAAAGTAACCAAGGGAGTCAAGTTCTACCTCTTGATCTGATTCATCAATGTCCTCTGGCGGATCAGAAGATTCGGCGGTTTTCGTCTTGGCTGCTCTCTTTGTGACTTTGCTTGTCACACGAGGATCCCTTCCTGGTTTATCTTGAGTTTTCCTCTTCCAGAAGGAGCTATTGGCCTGTGAAATTAAACAAAGGAATATTAGAGCATTGTTAAAGCGGAGGCAGATCAATAAGCATAAAGTTAAACTGTTTACCGCTGGCGGTTTGTTGGAGGTGCAAAAAGGTCGCAGCCCGGTTTTGCTGCATTCAGTGATAGGTTCATCCAGCATCTTCTTGACAGATTCAGTGACTTCATCATCAGTCATTTCTATTTCATGGTATCGTTGGGGATCCTTGACGTTGCCAGTATATTCATGCATTAAACCGGGGCGGCGGCTTAAGGGAAGGATACACCAAGAAACCCAGCAGCGGACAAGGTCAATGCCGGTTAAGCCGTTCGCAAGGAAAGCCCAGAGTTTAGCAAGTTGAGGAGCATAGGCCTATCATTGTCCGGCAAAGGGTTTTCATCAGCAGGCGCGGTATTTAAACAATAGAACCATGTTTGATTACAGTCCTTTGGATGGCTGTGGTGTTTGGCATGAGGAAAATCAACTTCCTTTCTCTTCTGAATTGACACGCCGCTGAGTTCAGTATTGGGGCCGTCGGAGAATTCGGTTCGGCGGTTTAAATGGAAAAAGTCTCGAAAAAGCTCAACAGTTGGTTCTTCTTAAAGGTAAACTTCGCAGAACACTTGAAAGTTGCATATATTGGACACAGAATTTGGTCCGATGTCCTGAGGATGGAGTTGAAAACTAGCAAGCACGTCCCGGAAAAACTTTGAACCGGGAGGGCTAAAACCCCGGTCTAAATGTTGCATAAACATGATCACTTCTCCATCTTGAGGTTCAGGAGGGCATTCAGGGCCAAGGACTCGCTAGTGCAGAACACTTTTCTTGGCCAAAGTGCCAGTCAGAACATATCCGTTGAGTTGAGTCTCGGTGATCCAGGAAGGAACCCAGTTGCAAGCAGAGAATTGTTTGGTCATTTTGGAAGACAAACTGTAAAAGAGGTGTGAAGGCTGGTTTAAGATTTCATGTTGATGTGCACTAAACCGGTGTTAAACCGGGAAATTTAATTAAGGTATATGCACACGTTAAACCGGATATTTCTATTCAAATCAGGATAGCAGTTTAAAGCGAGGGCTAATGGTACCACCAGGCGGATTATGATTTTTTACAAGTTAAACCTCCTATGGGGAAGCAGCAGAGCTGAAATTCACTAAGTGTTGCAGAAACAAGTTTCACAAAATGACAGTATAGTTTTGGATCTACCATGGTTCAATAAAGAAGTTTTTTCTAAGCCCTACAATGGTGCTAAGTGGAACAGAGAAGGTCCCGATAGAGTCTGTCCAGGAACAGCAAAACACTATGGTACGATGGACTAAAGCTATGGATCTACCCGCAGAAGAAAACCATCAGGCATATTTAGATTCAGTAAAGAGGCTAAGGAAAAGGCGGAGAAGCGCTGATGAACGGCGACGAACACGGATGAACTCGGAACCCTAATGAAGATCTAGGGTTACGGGAAGAGAATTTACCAGGGCCACGCAATAGCGGAGGAGTGTTGCAGGGTCTCTGGTATGAACAGGGTGATGCAGCGGCCTTGGTCGATGCAGGTTCGAAGGTCTATGGCGGCGGCGGCGCTTGGGCTCTTCGGGTCGTGAGGAGGAAGACGAGAGGCAAGGGGAGAAAATGAAAGGACCCCTCGGTCTTATTTATAAAGGGGCAAGAAGATAAGTGACAGGCACGAGAATCGAGGAGCCTAAAAGCGGCAAGGGGCGCAGCTGTCACCACGATCTTCGGGATACAATTAATAAAGGGAATCTTTTTTATCTTTTTATACAGAGATGACGTCATGACAATCCGCTACTGTGTCCAGAGAATGACATCATGGCGGTTTAACAAGAGTTTACAGGAGAAGACATCATGGAGGTTTACGAGAAATGTAAGAAGATGTTCATAGAATTTTTCTAAGTAGTGGAGATTGACATGAACTAGTTCAAATCAACCCGGGGCCTAATGTTGGGGATATAACTACTAAGTGTAAACCGCCTAGGAGGGGCCGGTTCACCCTTAACTACATCGAAGCCCGTAAAGACCCAGAAGATGGCGCTTTACTGATGAAGCTTAGAGGCCCAGAGCCCAAAGGCGGATTAGGGACCATAGTAGTAAACCGATATGGTTGTATAACTTGTGTTGTAAGATTAGGAAAGGGGAGACCAAGCCGGACACTTGTATGAGCCGGCCTCGGGACTCTGTAAACTGGTTGGGCGTCAACCTGTGTATATAAAGGGACGACCCTGCGGCGGTCCAGGGACAAGAAACAACATCTTGAGACCCAGGCAAAGCGTATTTGCTCCCTGGTCATCAAAACCCAATCAATTCCATCACAACTAGACGTAGGCTTTTACCTTCATTGAAGGGGCCGAACTAGTATAAACCTCTCATGTCCTTTGTCCGGTTTAACCCCTTCAAGCTAACCCGTCGCGATGGCTCCACGACTAAGTCCTTTCATGAGGACATCTGACGTGATATTTCCACGACATGAAGGCAAAATCTTTGTTGCTAAGAATGGATCCTTTCTAGAGAAGGAGTTTCTTTCGAAAGAAGTGAGTGGGAGGAAAGTAGAACTTGATGAGGTAATTGTACCTTCTCCCTTATTGGAAAGTAGTTCATCACAGAAATCAATTCCCGTGATTCCTACACCAGTTAGTGAGGAAGCTAATGGTGATGATCATGAACCTTCAGATCAAGTTACTGCCAAACATCGTAGGTCTTCTAGAGTAAGATCCGCACTAGAGTGGTACGGTAATCCTGTTCTGGAAGTCACCTTACTAGACCATGATGAACCTACGAACTATGAGGAAGCAATGATGAGCCCAGATTCCGCCAAATGGCTTAAGGCCATGAAATCTGAGATGGGATCCATGTATGAGAACAAAGTGTGGACTTTGGTGGACTTACCCGATGATTGGCAAGCCATAGAAAATAAATGGATCTTTAAGAAGAAGACCGATGCAGACGGTAATGTTACTGTTTACAAAGCTCGACTTGTTGCAAAAGGTTTTTGATAAGTTCAAGGAGTTGACTATGATGAGACTTTCTCACTCGTAGCGATGCTTAAGTCTGTCTGAATCATGTTAGCAATTGCTGCATTTTATGATTATGAAATTTGGCAAATGGATGTGAAAACTGCATTCCTGAATGGATTTCTGGAAGAAGAGTTGTATACACTCCAAAAAAATACACTTCCATGATGATACATGTTTGTCACAGTAGGTCGCATTTTTTGTCATGCATGTACATCCATGACGATTTTATGACAGAATTAAGATAGTCACACATGTGCTGTCGTAGAAGTGTTCCATGACATTACCAAAATTATCATCACGGAAGTGTCCACTCCCATGACGATGAATCGCGCGTCACAAAAGTGCTTTCGTCAAGGGTGACCGACACGTGGCATCCACCGTAACGGAACGCCATTAAGCTATCAGGTCCAGTTTTGGATCTGATAACCCGTTAACAGCCCGGACCGATGGGGATTTTCCACATGTAAAATCATCGTTGGCTGGAGGAAACACGTGTCAGCTCTGCGTTGGCACAGGTGTCACTCATCCTATGGGCGAGATGCGCCTATGATATGTTGACACGTGGACCGGCCCAAAAGTGGCCCATAAAGTTTAAATGGGCCGACCCAACTAAAGGCCCACAAGATTTTGCGTTCCATAATGGGCCGATCCAGCTAAAGGCCCACAACATTTTGCGGACCATAATGGGCCGGCCCATCTAAAGTCCCACAAGATTTTGCTGACCATAATGGGCTAGCCCCGCTAAAGGCCCACAAGATTTCGCCGACCATAATGGGCCGGCCCAGCTGAAGGACCACAAGATTTTGAGGACACTAGTAGGCCGGCCCATTAACAGGCTGCCATGTTTTGGGCCAAATGTCGGCCCATATTTGATCCGGTCCATTAACAACCTGCCATGTTCTGGGCCTAATAAAGGCCCATATGAGATCTGACCCGTTAAAAGCCTACCACGTTCTGGGCCAAATTACGGCCTAGATCAGGTTCGGCCCTATCGGGGATATACCCCGTGGTATGGCCCGGCCGGAGTCGTAAACCGGCCGGGACTTGGTAAACCGGCGGATGGTAAACCGGCAGACAGTTAAGATAGATGGCTAAGACAGATGGTAAACCGATAAGTGTTAAACCGGCAGAGTTAAGACAGATGGTAGCACCGGCAGGTGTTGTTAAACCAGCAGACAATGTTAAACCGGCACACAATGTTAAACCGGCAGGTGTTGTTAAACCGGCAGACAATGTTAAACCGACAGACAATGTTAAACTGGCAGACATTGAGAAGCCCAGGAAAGGAAGTCAAAATAGTTTAAGTTAAAGTCCGAGTTGGACTCCACATGTAACCCGCCCCTTCAACATATATAAGGAGGGGCAGGGCTCCCCAAAGGGGGACAAGCAAGAAACAATCTCTAGGGCTAGACACAACTAGAGGAGAGCCGGTTTACGGCGACTCCCTTGTGATGATAATGAGATCTAGCCACAAATAGCATGTAGGGTTTTTACCGGATGATGTTTCCCGGGGCCCGAAGCTGTCTAAACCCTTGTATTGTGTTTTGTCTCTCGATTCCGTCCAACCCCTCTCAAGCTACCACATAGATGTGTTGGCCTCGCGACTAAGTCCTCACACTAAGGACATCTGACGTGTTAATTCCACGACAGGTGGCACCCACCGTGGGGCCAGCGCACAGTGGTTATGAGTTCTTGAAGGGATCTCTCCTAGGGTTTTGAGAAGATCGCAACCCGTCGGATTAGCAAGTGCTAGTTTGAAAGGATTCATATCAACCACAAGTTCATTTGTCAAAGTCAAAGAAGTTTTTAGCGGCAGCATATGCAGAATTCCGGTACAAGAGAAATTAGTGTTCCATCTATGTACGCCACCGTCGCGACGTCTTAATCCGCCGAGTCCAAATATGAACCGGTCTGGATTGAAGTCTGCAGATGATCCAATCCGGCCTGTTTGCGTTGCTGCTGCGTGTATGCGTTCTCAAGGCCCGAGGGTATCAACTGGCAGCTGCTACTTTTTGCTGTAAAGCGTCAGCTCGGCGAACAGCGATCCGTCTCTATTATTTTCCATCATGAAGACTAGAACAAGTTGAGATAATCATCAAGTAGTACATCTATTACTACTGTAACCCGGAGTAGCCTTTCCAGCGAAGCTACCAAGTACTACTATTTCTTTGCAAAACCAATCACTGAGGAGTACGGAGTTGGATCAAAATAAAAGGGGAGTAGCTACCCAGTTCAGATACGACCCCAACCCAGGTTGACTGCATCCAATCACCACGACCCGGAGGAGGAATCGGGCGCGCCTCGGCTTCTTGCTAGCTTCGCCGGCACCTTCATCTCATCGTTTTACGCTTCCACCGATGGTGAACCGACAAGCCGCCGCGACCATGCGCTATGCTTATGACGCCACCTGGCCAGTCTGCCTCCAAGGCATCAGGCCGCCTCCGTCTCAACAAGTGTCTGGTTGCCTCCTGCACGCTCGCCGTTTCTGGGGTGCCGGCCGGCTCCTGCATCCTCTGTCACGGCGCCTTGAACTGCTGTACCAAGCTGCCTTCATCAACATAGCCGCGTGGGGCTGGCCTCTGCTTTGACACCTATAAATCGCGCTCTTCCACGCTCGGCAGCATCCGTCAATCACAGGACCGCCGAGGCGCTCCTAAGCCGCCAACCATATTGCCGGCAAACTGTCGCCACTGGGTCAACAACACGCCCCAGATCATCACCTCTGCTGCTTTGCCATCACCCTCGCTGGGCCGCTAGCTCCCGGAATGCCACCATGCTGCAAGACGGACCTGCCTTCAATTCGCTTAGGCTGGTGCCGCCTGGCTGCTGCTGATCCTGCTGGTTGCCGGCGCCAGTCTGCCATGGCTCCGCTCTCACGGCCTTGTTCACCGTGCAATCTGCCTCTAAATTGGAAGCGGCCCTGAAACTCTCTTCCGCCGTCTCTCTGGCACAAGTTGCCACTACGACCCAAAACAAGATCCGCCTCACCTTCGATTCAAGTTGCTACTGCTGGGGTGGGCTACAAGCCGTCGTTTCTGCTGTTACCTGGCCTCGGGTTCCCTCGCCCTCGCACGCCTCGTGGTTCCGCGGCCGTCTCATACATGCGGAGAGCCGCCGCACCACTGAGACCTTGAACCGCCATGACAAGCCGCCGCGGCCTCACCTTCAAACCGCCGCAGCCTCACGCCACCTCCCAGCGTGCGCCGGCGCCGGTCCGCTCCGCCCTCGACCACCAACGCGCCGGACTGCGCCGCCGCGGGTCGCCAATCTCCGCCGACTGCATCCGTTCTCCCCCGCCCCCGCGCTGGCCTCCCATGCTGGAGTCACATCTCGTCACCAACCCGAGCCGCTTCCGACTGTACCTGCGCTCACCCGTCGCCGGTTAGGCCGCGCTTCTCCAACCCGTGGCCGGTTAGACCGCGCTTCTCCAACCCGTCGCCGGTTCGTCTGCGCCTCTCCAACCCGTCGCCAGTTCGTCCGCACCTCTCCAACCCGACGCTGGGGCGGACGCACTTCAAACGACTCGCCCGAGCATCCACGCCTTGCTCTACCCCGCGCCTCTGTTGTTGCCGGATTACCCCGACGCTGCGGCCTCTTCCACCTTGTCAAATCGCCAGTGGAGAGTTACGGAACGCTGAATCACTTGTGGTCCGGCGCCTCCGAACTGCAACAGCCTTCGTTCCTGCGCCCCTGTCACTGCCGCGCTAAACCGCCGTCGCTCTTGGCCGGGTCGTCCTGGACGCACCTGTCTTACAGACCGCCTCACCGTGACTCCTGCCGAGTCACCGGCCACCCCCGCGACTATGCCGGTCTGACCAAGCCGCTTCAGCCACACTCTTTCACAACTCGCTGTCGTCGGTTCACCTCTGCTCGATGCGTTGCCGGGTCAGCACAGACTCGCCCCGCTGCGTGTGAGTCGATCCGCCGCTGCTCTCCTAGCAACCCACTGCTCCGCTGCCTCTGCCGCCTTGCTAGTCCGACCGCACCACCGAGCCGCCTTTGTTGCACGCTGCCTCCAAGCCGCTGCTCTGAGCTGCCGCTTTTGTTGCGTGCCGCCGCTGCTGCCTTGAACCGCTGTTCTGAGCCACCACCGTGAGCCGCCACGAGCCGCCCCTGCAAGTTCATCTGATCGTTGCTGATGGCGGGTGCCCGGTTGGAAGGGTGTGCTATTGGTTCTACAAGGCAAAAGGCCCTTTCGTTGGTACAGAGAAGAGTCAAACTTTGGAGAAAGATAAAGCTCCGTCAGAGTTGCAAATGATGCATCAGCGTGTTCTGAAGACAAAATTCTCACATGAAGCTTTTTCAAGTGGTCTAGTCACATCAGGAAGTCATCAGCGTATTGATACGGAGGCTTCCGGTCGGTCCGGTTTGCATACCAAAGGCCGCACCAGAATATATCTAACATTATCCAGTACTGGTATCTGCGTTCATCCGGAAAATAAAATTAGGTGCTATCTGTTATCAGTATTTTTAGCGTATAATAAATTGTTTGAGAGCAGTTACTCTGTCTTTCAATATATTTTATGCAGGAGAAAGTCCACTACAAAAGTGGTGTCGTACCATGGACAGGAGGCTCGCACCGGTTTAAACGTAGTGGCCAACTTTTGCGCCTGCACTGACTACCACTGCCGCGCCCGAATCGTCAGTCCGAACTGGTTTACAAATGTCGTGGCCGATTCTCCTGTCCGCACTGACTTACAAATGTTGCGGCCGATTCTCCCGTCTGCACCGACTTACAAATGTTGCGGCCGATTCTCCCATCCGCACCGGCTTACATATGTTGCGGCCAATTCTCCCGTCCGCACCGGCTTACAGCATCGCGGCCGGCTCATCTATTTATGCCGCTTTTGAAATCGTGGTTGTCCTTGTCGTCCATCTCTCGAGGCCTGGTCTACATAAACACACGGGGCCACACCTATCCGCACGAGTTATTTATTGAGTACGAGCAAGTCACTGCTTGGGTAGCCCGGTTTTCTTACTGGAAGCAAATTGTCATCAACTGCAGTCTATGCTGGATGGTTCAATGGATATATGCACAAGTCGCTGCCACTAACGTTGGGTTATCTTCAAACAATCAGTTGGAGGAAACCATTGGCTGAGTTGCTGACATAGCTCATACGGGATCATTTATAACCCGCCGCAGTCACCTCAACCTTCTGTGGATTTACATCGCGTTATCAACACCAAAGATATATATACCTTCTGCTATGGTCAAGTACGGAGGATCTCAAGACAACTCCTTGAGTTATCTTAAGACTCGGGGGCTATGATGATATATACCTTTCTGTTATGATCAAGTCTTGCCAGTTTCAGCAAATTCAAGAGCCCCAGGATGTTGAAGGGAAAGATAACCCGGTCCCGGAGGTTACTGCTATATTGATGAAAATTTAGAGGCCGTCAGAGAATTTCCGGCTCAAAAAGTATATGACAAAATCCCGGCTTAATGAAGAAGTTCTGGGTCATCAGAAAGGATTCCAGTTCAAAATCCAGTTCAAGAGACATCTCTCTCATAAAGCGTTGAAGCTCTCCAAGTATCTGGTTTACAATCCGGTTCAAGGGAAATTTATCTATCACGAAGCTTTGAAACTCTTAAATCCGGTTCAAAATCCAGTTCAAGGGGAAATCTATCTCCCACAACGCTCTGACGCTCTCAATATCCGGTTCAAAATCCCGGTTCAAGAAGAATTTATTTCTTACAAAAAATTAAAAGTTGCCAAAGAGGACCTGTTGCCATGATGCACGGTTCAAACATGGGTATCCCGCCTTATTGGCTTATCATATTATTGGTTACATGGGGGCTTCAGCTGACAAAGCGGAGTTCTGTCCATTAATCCGTCTATCACGCCACAACAAAGCTTGGGAGCTTCACACCCAAGGGGCCAAAGTGAGTCTTGTTGCTACGCACAGCTCAAACATAGGCACCCAATGAGCACAGCTCATCACGTTACTTGGGGGCTCCTTGGTCCAATACCAAGGAGTTTGAATGGACCCTTGTAGCTGGGTATCGACCCATGACTTGGAAGCCTGGTATATTTACCTAAAACCCCAGGTTAACCTGCCTTCATCAAGTAAGACACTCCTATCCAGGTCATCCTGGCACGGCCCTCCGAACGTTTGACAGTTACTCTCATTGAGACCCTGCACTTGTCAAAGTTAAAACGGTGATTGGTTAGTTGGAGGTCCATCTTAAAAGGCTTTGTTAAATGGTTTAACTCAGCGGCCTGGCAGCCCACAAAAAGCCTCGAATTTGGGCCTGGCAGCCCTCAAAAAGCCTCGACTACACGGTTTTATTTGCCTTTGTCAAGATTTTCCTCTTTTGACAAATTTTATGTTGAACCGGTTTCTTTAACCTGGTATGACTTCTCAGTCATCAAATTAACCCGATGTTCATTAACCTGGCTCGACTTTCAACTACAAGTTGTCAGTACATAATCACTTATAATCCGGAGTTTATTGATCCGGCCTGGCTTTGGACTATAAGTCGCCAGCATATATTTGGATTGCGCCATTGGAATTATGCGCTTATAAATCATTGGGTATATTATTCAAATAGCCAACGTGGCTGGATTTCTATTATGGTTATCAATAACCAGTATTATGATTAAGGTTTTCAAAGTCGCTTTAGCGCAATGGATATCATATTATCAATGGATATGATTTTTATTCTACAATTGAAGCAATAGTCCCGAGTTGTTGCAGACTTACAACCCGGCACTTGGGGGCTACATTACTTAAGTTGAGATTACATCAAATATGAAAGTCTCATGTCGCTGCAAGCATGCACCATGACACTTGGGGGCTAATGCAAAGTCATTCTTTGTTCATCTTATTGAAGACCCGACTCATCACATAATAATGAGCCGGCCCTTGGGGGCTACCAATTTCTCCTGTCAAACAATTCAAGGTACAAAGCTTTTTATTCATTATATTGAAGGGTCCACTGCTCAGTTGGTAAAGCACAAGGCTCTTAACCTTGTGGACGTGAATTCAAGCCCCGTGATGGGGGTTACATCATATGATGTTATTTTCATTGAAGTATATATCAAAGTCCCAGCTCAATATTATCTTACTGAGCCGGCCCTTGGAGGCTACACATCATTGCTCAAATCTACATGATTATATTTCCAAAGTCCCTGCTCGTTATTGCATAAATGACCTGACACTTGGGGGCTACATATGTGGAATACTCAGTTCTGACTAGTGATTGAGATGAACAAACTGGATTTCTTCAAGATTGTGATATTTATATTGAAGCAAGTCTTAAGTTGTTGCTATGCTACCTTCTTAAGACTTGGGGGCTACAAGTGATAGGCATATAAGAGGTATATTTTCAAAGCTGATGTCAACAAACAGTTATGATCTGGTGCCATCAATATTTGTAAACCGGCCAAGTTTACATTCTTAAACCGGCCGAAGATCAGATGAGTATTTCAAGGACCAATATTGTTTTTAAGCATTGAGAGCTGAATGAAAGGAGTTATTCTTCACAATATATTTTCTATGAGAAACCAATATCAGCAAGTTGATTATGAAGTTGGTCTATTAAACCGGATTTTCTAGAAGAAGGAAGTGACAAGGACTTAAGGATCAGGATCAGTTTAACATGGATAACTCCAAATTAAACTGGGGCTAATGTCGGGGATATGCCCCGCGGTATGGCCCGGTCGGAGTCGTAAACTAGCCAGGACTTGGTAAACCGGCGGATGGTAAACCGGCAGACAGTTAAGACAGATGGCTAAGATAGACGGTAAACCGACAAGTGTTAAACCGGCAGAGTTAAGACAGATGGTAGCACCGGCAGGTGTTGTTAAACTGGCAGACAATGTTAAACTGGCACACAATGTTAAACCGGCAGGTGTTGTTAAACCGGCAGAAAATGTTGACCGGCAGACAATGTTAAACTGGCAGACAATGTTAAACCGGCAGACAATGTTAAACCGGCAGACGTTGAGAAGCCCAGGAAAGGAAGTCAAAATAGTTTAAGTTAAAGTCCGAGTTGGACTCCACATGTAACCCGCCCCTTCAACATATATAAGGAGGGGCAGGGCTCCCCAAAGGGGGACAAGAAAGAAACAATCTCTAGGGCTAGACACAACTAGAGGAGAGCCGGTTTACGGCGACTCCCTCGTGATAATAATGAGATCTAGCCACAAACAGCATGTAGGGTTTTTACTGGATGATGTTTCCCGGGGCCCGAAGCTGTCTAAACCCTTGTCTTGTGTTGCGTCTCTCGATTCCGTCGAACCCCTCTCAAGCTACCACATAGATGCATTGGCCTCGCGACTAAGTCCTCACACTAAGGACATCTGACGTGTTAATTCCACGACAAGCCCTTTAAGATGCTTTGGGCTAAATTATGGCCCATATCAGATTCGACCCGTCAACTGGACGTTATGCTTTTGGGCCCACTTGCTAAAGGCCCGTTTAGTAATTCAACCTGATATTAGTTTCGGCCTGTTAGAGGCCCGTTTAACATTTCGGCTCTATTTATTTCGGCCTGTTAAAAGCATGTCATATAGTTGGGCCTAACTACGGCCCGGTTTGCATCCGGCCTGCTCACAGCCGATAATCTGATTGGGCCAAACAAGGACCGAGACAATTTTGGCTTGTTAAAAGACCGTGATTTGATTGGCACAATCATGGGCCGAGTTCTATTTCTGCCTGCTGCCGGCCCGTGAGCTATTCGGCACGTTTCAGGCCCAACCTACTTTACAGCCTCCTAAAAGCCCATTGAGTTTTCTTGCGAAAATAGGGCCGGCGGTTTACTCGGCCTATTAAAGGCCCGAATCTACTAGTGGGTTAGTCTACATTTAGGCATGTTAACAGACGAAGATGGCGGGGCCCATGATGCGGAGCATACATAGTGATTTTCATGACGGCGCGATTATGTACCGTAATTTTACGGTTCGGGCAGTTTACTACGAAGACAGTAAAATAACTGCAGCATCGTGAATAAGAAAAAACCTAGACTATACAATAAAGAAATTACGGCATATTACATCCAGTGGGCATCAAAGTTCGCCACTATGATAATAAAGCACAAGCAGACAGCAGATTACATACACTGGGCATCAAAGATCACCACCAGTGCAAATAAACACGTCGATAAAATAATATACAAAACCGACAGCACTTCAATAGTGTTCAAGAAAGGTTAGCCCTGCTCGGGAGCTGCAGCGCAAGCAGCTGAGCAAGCTGATGAGACTGCGCTTGTTTGACACTTATATCCTCCTCACTCTGAAAGATAAACAAGCAAATAGATGATAGGTTTTGCACATATAAGTATTAATGCTGAGAATTCATCACATTTTTTACTGACGAATAAAGTGACACTGTTTAAAATAGCATTAACACAATATGGTATTGTTCAGGTCAAGACATGACAGGAAATGACATTGTGAAGGAGTTGGCAGCTTCATGACACCAATGGATTACAGATCAAGAACTCATAAGTATCAATGGTTAGTGTGCTGTCAATTTATCCCATTTCAGATTGGCAAATAATAAGACGGTTTAAATAATAGTAGAATGATATGACATTGTTCTAACTTTAGGACATTGCAGAATATGGCATTATGCTGAAGTGGGTAGGTTCACCACACCACTGGATTACAGATCAAGAACAGAAGCATACATGCAGTGCAAAACAAGATCACTTGCTCTGTATAGTTTAGTTTGCATGGTATGAAGAAGGAACTTGGTTGTACAACTGAAAACTTAAATTGAGAAGGACAAACTTTTGTTTATGAACTACATAATAAACTTTAACCATGCAATTTGATGCAAACACCAAAAATAAACAACTGTTGCAGTCATGCCTAACCAAATATACACAACAAAGTTTGAAGGCTTGAGAAGGACAAACTTACATTATTGATGAAGACAGGCTCTATAAAGCCCTTGTCCATGCTGATGGGGGGGGGGAATTCAAGAAGTTTACCACAGAATCTTCTTCATAAGCATTGCCTTTATTCTATATTTTGTTAAGAGTAAATATTGATGTGATAATATAAGAAAAAATGGAGAATATTTAAGATAAGATGAAGAGTGATGCTACATAACCAAGTAGCTATAAATGTAAGTACAGCGATACAGGCAAAAGGTACAACTAAGAACAATGCAGAGCTAAACTTCTTCAGTACCATCGGTGTTATTCAACCTTATGGTAAGAGTAAATATAGATCTGATGTGTATAAAATGGAGGGCAAAGGAAAATAAGGTGCAGAGTGATGGTACATGAACAACTACCTGTCAATATAAGTACATTGATAAAGGACATCAGGTACTTATAAGAACAATGTAGAGCTAAAAAATTTCATTGGCATTGGATAAATTCTACACTAATGTAACCATTCATACGGATCAGATAATTTGGAGCGAACAATTGATAAGCAAGCTATCATGCATACTGCTGTGACATAATGAACCAGATATGCATGTATGCAAGTACAGTGATACAGGACAATAGGTACTAACAAGAGCAAAGGAGCGGGCAACATATTTGCGATATCATGTTGTTGTTTTCAAACTAGAATTCTTCTTCGAGCAGATTTCCTGTAAAAAAGATCCGTAAGGCACATGCGGAAAAGTAGAAGTTCAAATTGTCATGCGATATCATAGGTAGTACCTCATCCTGGGAACGAGACCAATGATGGGGAACGTCGCAGAAAATAAAAAAATTCCTACGGTTTCACCAAGATCAATCTACGAGTTCATCTAGCAACAAGAGAGAGGAGGGCATCTACATACCCTTGTAGATCGAGCGGAAGCGTTCAAGAGAACGGGGTTGAGGGAGTCGTACTCGTCATGATCCAAATCACCGGATATCCTAGCGCCGAACGGACGGCACCTCCATGTTCAACACACGTACGATCAGCGTGACGTCTCCTCCTTCTTGATCCAGCAAGGGGGAAGGAGAGGTTGATGAAGATCCAGCAGCACGACGGCGTGGTGGTGGATGCAGCAGGGATCCCGGCAGGGCTTCGCCAAGCGTCTGCGGGAGGGAGAGGTGTAGCAAGGGGGAAGGGAGGCGCCAAGTGCAAGGGTGCGGCTGCCCTCCCTCCCCTCTATATATAGGGTCCCCAGGGGGTGCCGGCCCTAGGAGATGGGATCTCCTAGGGGGGCGGAGGCCAAGGGGGGTGCCTTGCCCCCCAAGGCAAGTGGAGGCGCCCCCTGCCCTAGGGTTCCCAACCCTAGGAGCGGGGGGGCCCAAGGGGGGCGCACTAGCCCACCAGGGGCTGGTTCCCCTCCCACTTCAGCCCATGGGGCCCTCCGGGATGGGTGGACCCACCCGGTGGACCCCCGGGACCTTTCCGGTGGTCCCGGTACAATACCGGTGACCCCCGAAACTTTCCCGATGGCCGAAACTCGACTTCCCATATATAATTCTTTACCTCCGGACCATTCCGGAACTCCTCGTGACGTCCGGGATCTCATCTGGGACTCCGAACAACTTTCGGTTTGCTGCATACAAATATCTCTACAACCCTAGCGTCACCGAACCTTAAGTGTGTAGACCCTACGGGTTCGGGAGACACGTAGACATGACCGAGATGGCTCTCCGGTCAATAACCAACAGCGGGATCTGGATACCCATGTTGGCTCCCACATGCTCCTCGATGATCTCATCGGATGAACCATGATGTCGAGGATTCAAGCAACCCCGTATACAATTCCCTTTGTCAATCGGTATGTTACTTGCCCGAGATTCGATCGTCGGTATCCCAATACCTCGTTCAATCTCGTTACCGGCAAGTCACTTTACTCGTACCCTAATGCATGATCCCGTGACCAGACACTTGGTCACTTTGAGCTCATTATGATGATGCATTACCGAGTGGGCCCAGAGATACCTCTCCGTCATACGAAGTGACAAATCCCAGTCTCGATCTGTGTCAACCCAACAGACACTTTCGGAGATACCCGTAGTATACTTTTGGTACACCCAAAGCACTCCTACGGTATCCGGGAGTTACATGATCTCATGGTCTAAGGAAAAGATACTTGACATTGGAAAAGCTCTAGCAAACGAACTACACGATCTTGTGCTATGCTTAGGATTGGGTCTTGTCCATCACATCATTCTCCTAATGATGTGATCGCGTTATCAACGACATCCAATGTCCATAGTCAGGAAACCATGACTATCTTTTGATCAACGGGCTAGTCAACTAGAGGCTCACTAGGGACATATTGGTCTATGTATTCACACATGTATTACGATTTCCGGATAACACAATTAAAGCATGAATAAAAGACAATTATCATGAACAAGGAAATATAATAATAATCCTTTTATTATTGCCTCTAGGGCATATTTCCAATAGTCTCCCACTTGCACTAGAGTCAATAATCTAGTTACATTGTGATGAATCGAACACCCATAGAGTTCTGGTGTTGATCATGTTTTGCTCGCGGAAGCGGTTTAGTCAACGGATCTGCGACATTCAGATTCGTATGTACTTTGCAAATATCTATGTCTCCATCTTGAACATTTTCACAGATGGAGTTGAAACGACACTTGATGTGCCTGGTCTTCTTGTGAAACCTGGGCTCCTTGGCAAGGGCAATAGCTCCAGTGTTGTCACAGAAGAGAGTGATCGGCCCCGACGCATTGGGTATGACTCCTAGGTCGGTGATGAACTCCTTCATCCATATTGCTTCATGCGCTGCCTCCGAGGCTGCCATGTACTCCGCTTCACATGTAGATCCCGCCACGACGCTCTGCTTGCAACTACACTAGCCTACTACTCCACGGTTCAACATATACACGTATCCGGTTTGTGACTTAGAGTCATCCAAATCTGTGTCGAAGCTAGCATCAACGTAACCCTTTACGACGAGCTCTTTGTCACCTCCATAAACAAGAAACATGTCATTTGTCCTTTTCAGGTACTTCAGGATATTCTTGACCGTTGTCCAGTGTTCCTTGCCGGGATTACTTTGGTACCTTCCTACCAAACTTACGGCAAGGTTTACATCAGGTCTAGTACATAGCATGGCATACATAATAGATCCTATGGCTGAGGCATAGGGGATGACACTCATCTCTTCTTTATCTTCTGTCGTGGTCGGGCATTGAGCCGAGCTCAATCTCACACCTTGCAATACAGGCAAGAACCCTTTCTTGGACTCATCCATATTGAACTTCTTCAATATCTTATCAAGGTATGTGCTTTGTGAAAGACCTATGAGGCGTCTCGATCTATCCCTATAGATCTTGATGCCTAATATGTAAGCAGCTTCTCCAAGATCCTTCATTGAAAAACACTTATTCAAGTAGGCCTTAATGTTGTCCAAAAGTTCTATATCATTTCCCATCAAAAGTATGTCATCTACATATAATATGAGAAATGCTACAGAGCTCCCACTCACTTTCTTGTAAACGTAGGCTTCTCCATAAGTCTGCATAAACCCAAACGCTTTGATCATCTCATCAAAGCGAATGTTCCAACTCCGAGATGCTTCCACCAGCCCATAAATGGATCGCTGGAGCTTGCATACCTTGTTAGCATTCTTAGAGTCGACAAAACCTTCCAGCTGCATCATATACAGTTCTTCCTTAAGATAGTCGTTAAGGAATGCCGTTTTGACGTCCATCTGGCATATCTCATAATCATAGTATGCGGCAATTGCTAACATGATTTAGACGGACTTCAGCTTCGCTACGGGAGAGAAAGTCTCATCGTAGTCAACCCCTTGAACTTGCCGATAACCTTAGCGACAAGTCGAGCTTTATAGATGGTAACATTACCATCCGCGTCCGTCTTATTCTTAAAGATACATTTATTTTCTATCGCTCGCCGATCATCGGGCAAGTCTGTCAAAGTCCATACTTTGTTTTCATACATGGATTCTATCTCGGATTGCATGGCTTCAAGCCATTTGTTGGAGTCTGGGCCCGCCATCGCTTCTTCATAGTTCGAAGGTTCACCATTGTCTAACAACATGATTTCCAGGACAGGGTTGCCATACCACTCTGGTGTGGAACGTGTCCTTGTGGACCTACGAAGTTCAGTAGCAACTTGATCCGAAGTACCTTGATCATCATCATTAATTTCCTCTTCAGTCGGTGTAGGCACCACAGGAACATTTTCCTGAGCCGCACTACTTTCCGGTTCAAGAGGTAGTACTTCATCGAGTTCTACTTTCCTCCCACTTACTCCTTTCGAGAGAAACTCTTTTTCCAAAAAGGATCCGTTCTTGGCAACAAAGATCTTGCCTTCGGATCTAAGGTAGAAGGTATAACCAATGGTTTCCTTAGGGTATCCTATGAAGACACATTTTTCCGACTTGGGTTCGAGCTTTTCAGGTTGAAGTTTCTTGACATAAGCATTGCATCCCCAAACTTTTAGAAACAATAGCTTAGGTTTCTTCCCAAACCATAATTCATACGGTGTCATCTCAATGGATTTATACGGAGCCCTATTTAAAGTGAATGTAGCTGTCTCTAGAGCGTTTCCCTGGAATGATAGCGGTAAATCGGTAAGAGACATAATAGATCGCACCATATCCAATAGAGTGCGATTACGACGTTCGGACACACCATTATGCTGAGGTGTTCCAGGCAGCGTGAGTTGTGAAACGATTCCACATTTCCTTAAGTGCGTACCAAATTCGTGACTTAAATATTCTCCTCCATGATCTGATTGTAAGAACTTTATTTTTCGGTCACGTTGATTCTCTACTTCATTCTGAAATTCCTTGAACTTTTCAAAGGTCTCAGACTTGTGTTTCATCAAGTAGACATACCCATATCTACTCAAGTCATCAGTGAGAGTGAGAACATAATGATATCCTCCGCGAGCCTCAACGCTCATTGGACCTCACACATCAGTATGTATGATTTCCAATAAGTTGGTTGCTCGCTCCATTGTTCCGGAGAATGGAGTCTTGGTCATTTTGCCCATGAGGCATGGTTCGCATGTGTCAAATGATTCATAATCGAGAGACTCTAAAAGTACATCCGCATGGAGCTTCTTCATGCGCTTGATACCAATGTAACCAAGGCGACAGTGCCACAAGTATGTGGGACTATCGTTATCAACTTTACATCTTTTGGTATTCACACTATGAATATGTGTAACATTACGTTCGAGATTCATTAAGAATAAACCATTGACCATCGGGGCATGACCAAAAAACATATCTCTCATATAAATAGAACAACCATTATTCTCGGATTTAAATGAGTAGCCATCTTGTATTAAACGAGATCCAGATACAATGTTCATGCTCAAACTTGGCACTAAATAACAATTATTGAGGTTTAAAACTAATCCCGTGGGTAAATGTAGAGGTAGCGTGCCGACGGCGATCACATCGACCATGGAACCATTCCTGACGCGCATCGTCACCTCGTCCTTCGCTAGTCTCCGCTTATTCCACAGCTCTTGCTTTGAGTTACAAATATGAGCAATGGCACCGGTATCAAATACCCAGGAGCTACTACGAGCACTAGTAAGGTACACATCAATTACATGTATATCACATACACCTTTAGTCTTGCCAGCCTTCTTGTCCACTAAGTATTTGGGGCAGTTCCGCTTCCAGTGACCCTTCCCTTTGCAATAAAAGCACTCAGTTTCAGGCTTGGGTCCATTCTTTGACTTCTTCCCGGCAACTGGCTTACCGGGTGCGGCAACATCCTTGCCGTCCTTCTTGAAGTTCTTCTTACCCTTGCCTTTCTTGAACTTAGTGGTTTTATTGACCATCAACACTTGATGTTCCTTTTTGATTTCTACCTCTGCTGACTTCAGCATTGCAAATACTTCAAGAATAGTTTTCACCATCCCCTGCATATTGTAGTTCATCACAAAGCTCTTGTAGCTCGATGGGAGCGACTGAAGGATTCTGTCAATGACCGCCTCGTCCGGGAGGTTAATGTCCAGTTGGGACAGGCGGTTGTGCAACCCAGACATTTTGAGTATGTGCTCACTGACAGAACTGTTTTCCTCCATCTTACAACTATATAACTTGTCAGAGACTTCATACCTCTCGACCTGGGCGTGAGCTTGGAAAACCATTTTCAGCTCCTCGAACATCTCATATGCTCTGTGTTGCTCAAAACGCTTTTGGAGCCCCGGTTCTAAGCTGTAAAGCATGCCGCACTGAACGAGGGAGTAATCATCAGCACGTGACTGCCAAGCGTTCATAACGTCTTGGTTCTCTGGGATGGGTGCTTCACCTAGCGGTCCTTATAGGACATATGCTTTCTTGGCAGCTATGAGGATGATCCTCAGGTTCCGGACCCAGTCCGTATAGTTGCTCCCATCATCTTTCAGCTTGGTTTTCTCTAGGAACGCGTTGAAGTTCATGTTGACATGAGCGTTGGCCATTTGATCTACAAGACATTTTTGCAAAGATTTTAGACTAAGTTCATGATAATTAAGTTCATCTAATCAAATTATTTAATGAACTCCCACTCAAATTAGACATCCCTCTAGTCATCTAAGTGTTACATGATCCAAGTCGACTAGGCCGTGTCCGATCATCACGTGAGACGGACTAGTCATCATCGGTGAACATCTCCATGTTGATCGTATCTTCCATACGACTCATGTTCGACCTTTTGGTCTCTGTGTTCCGAGGCCATGTATGTACATGCTAGGCTCGTCAAGTTAACCTAAGTGTTTTGCATGTGTAAATCTGTCTTACACCCGTTGTATGTGAACGTTAGAATCTATCACACCCGATCATCACGTGGTGCTTCGAAACAACGAACTGTCGCAATGGCGCACAATTAGGGGCAACACTTTCTTGAAATTATTATGAGGGATCATCTTATTTACTACCGTAGTTCTAAGTAAACAAGATGCAAAAACATGATAAACATCACATGCAATCAAATAGTAGTGACATGATATGGCCAATATCATATAGCTCCTTTGATCTCCATCTTCGGGGCTCCATGATCATCTTCGTCACCGGCATGACACCATGATCTCCATAATCATGATCTTCATCATCGTGTATCCATGAAGTTGCTCGCCAACTATTACTTCTACTACTATAGCTAATGGTTTAGCAATAAAGTAAAGTAATTACATGGCGTTAAATCATTGACACGCAGGTCATACAATAATTAAGACAACTCCTATGGCTCCTGCCGGTTGTCATACTCATCGACAAGCAAGTCGTGATTCCTATTACAAGAACATGATCTCATACATCACAATATATCATTCATCAATCATCACAACTTTTGGCCATATCACATCACCAAGCAATTGCTGCAAAAACAAGTTAGACGTCCTCTAATTGGTGTTCCATCTTTTACGTGGATGCAATAGGGTTCTAGCAAGAACGTTTTCTTACCTACGAAAAAGCTACAACGTGATTAGTCAACTTATATTTACCCTTCATAAGGACCCTTTTCATCGAATCCGCTCCAACTAAAGTGGGAGAGACAGACACCCGCTAGCCACCTTATGCAACTAGTGCATGTCAGTCGGTGGAACCTGTCTCACGTAAGCGTACGTGTAAGGTCGGTCCGGGATGCTTCATCCCACAATACCGCTGAAGCAAAATAAAACTAGTAGTGGCAAGAAAGTTGACAACATCTACGCCCACAACAGATTTGTGTTCTACTCGTGCAAAGAGAACTATGCATAGACCTAGCTCATGATGCCACTGATGGGGAACGTTGCAGAAAATAAAAAATTTCCTACGGTTTCACCAAGATCAATCTACAAGTTCATCTAGCAACGAGAGAGAGGAGTGCATCTACATACCCTTATAGATCGAGTGGAAGCGTTCAAGAGAACGGGGTTGAGGGAGTCGTACTCGTCGTGATCCAAATCACCGGAGATCCTACCGCCGAACGGACGGCACCTCCGTGTTCAACACATGTACAGTCAGCATGACGTCTCCTCCTTCTTGATCCAGCAAGGGGGAAGGAGAGGTTGATGAAGATTCAGCAGCACGACGGCGTGGTGGTGGATGCAGCAGGGATCCCGACAGGGCTTCGCCAAGCATCTGCGGGAGGAAGAGGTGTAGCAAGGGGGAAGGGAGGCGCCAAGTGCAAGGGTGCGGCTGCCCCCCCCCTCCCCCCCTCCATATATAGGGTCCCCAGGGGGGCGCCGGCCAAGGGGGGTGCCTTGCCCCCCAAGGAAAGTGGAGGCACCCCCTCCCCTAGGGTTCCCAACCCTAGGCGCAGGGGGGCCCAAGGGGGGCGCACCAGCCCACCAGGGGCTGGTTACCCTCCCACTTCAGCCCATGGGGCCCTTCGGGATGGGTGGCCCCACCCGGTGGACCCCCAGGACCTTTCGGTGGTCCCGGTACAAACCGGTGACCCCTAAAACTTTCCTAATGGCCGAAACTCGACTTCCCATATATAATTCTTTACCTCTGGACCATTCCGGAACTCCTCGTGATGTCCGGGATCTCATCCGGGACTCCGAACAACTTTCGGTTTGCTGCATACAAATATCTCTACAACCCTAGTGTCACCAAACCTTAAGTGTGTAGACCCTATGGGTTCGGGAGACACGTAGACATGACCGAGACGGCTCTCCGGTCAATAACCAACAGCGGGATCTGGTGTAACACCCACGATGCGGCTATATCTCCCACGTGTCGAAGCACGACTTAGAGGCATAACCGCATGGTGGTTTTGTTGCAAGAAGGGTCATCTTCACACAATCCCATGTAATGAACAAGAATGGGATAAAGAGAGTTGGCTTACAATCGCCACTGCACACAATACATAATTAAGATCATACATCATTCAAATACACTCATAGACCGGCTACGGTCAAATTCAAATGAAAAGAAGACAACCCCAAATGCTAGATCCCCGATCGTCCCGACTGGGCTCCTCTACTGATCATTTGGAAACGAAACATAGTAACGACCAAGGGCCTCATCAAATTCCCACTTCAGCTCAGTTGCGCCATCTGCGCTGGTATCCTCGGCACCTGCATCTGTTTTGGTAGAATCTGTGAGTCACGAGGACTCGGCAATCTCACACCCGTGAGATCAAGACTATTTAAGCTCATAGGTAGGAAAAGGGGTAATATGGTGGAGCTGCGGCAAGCACTAAGCATATATGGTGGCTAACATACGCAAGTCAGAGCGAGAAGAGAAGCAACGCAACGGTCGAGAAGCTAGTAGCGATCAAGAAGTGATCCTGAAACTACTTACGTCAAGCATAACTCAAACCGTGTTCACTTCCCGGACTCCGCCGAGAAGAGACCATCACGGCTACACACAAACTTGATGTATTTTAATGAAGTCAAGTGTCAAGTTATCTACAACCGGACATTAACAAATTCCCATCTGCCTCATAACCGCGGGCATGGCTTTCGAAAGATAATATACCCTGCAGGGGTGTCCCAAATCAGCCCATCACAAGCTCTCACGGTCAACGAAGTATATACCTTCTCCCGGGAAGACCCGATCAGCCTCGGAATCCCGGTTCGCAAAACATTTCGACAATGGTAAAACAAGACCAGCAAGACCACCCGACTGTGCCGACAAATCCCGATAGGAGCTGCACATATCTCGTTCTCAGGGCACACCGGATAAGCTAAGCATACAGGTACCGACGTAATCCAAGTTGCCAAGGAATGGTCCCGCACGGTGCTCTAGTTTGGACCAACACTCGGAGGAGCACTGGCCCGGGGGGGTAAATAAAGATGACCCTTGGGCTCACGAAAACCCAAGGGAAAAAGGCTTAGGTGGAAAATGGTAAAACCAAGTTTGGGCCTTGCTGGAGGAGTTTTATTCAAAGCGAACTATTAAGGGGGTCCCATAAATCACCCAACCGTGTAAGGAACGCAAAATCAAGGAACATAACACCGGCATGACGGAAACTAGGGCGGCAAGAGTGGAACAAGTCACCAGGCATAAGGCCGAGCCTTCCACCCTTTACCAAGTATATAAGGTGCATTAATTAAACAGGAGATATTGTGATATCCCAGAATATCCATGTTCCGACCAGGAACGAACTTCATCTTCACCTGCAACTAACAACGCTATAAGAGGGGCTGAGCAAAAGCGGTGACATAGCCAAACAACGGTTTGCTAGGACAGGATGGTTAGAGGTTTGACATGGCAATAGGGAGGCATGATAAACAGTGGCAGGTAGAACTAACATAGCGATAGAGCGAGTACTAGCAAGCAAAGATAGAAGTGATATCGAAGGTATGGTCACCTTGCCTGCAAAGTTCTCAGAGTTGTCGAAGGCTTGATCCTCGTTAGCGTACTCAACATGTTCCTCGTGCACGTACTTGTCTCCCGGCTCTACCCAAAGCAAGAACACAAGCAAAGGAACCACAATAAATCACGGTGCAATGCACAAGCAACATGATGCAATACATATCATGATATGCGAGATGTGATATGCAATGCGTATGCGTGCTCCGGGAGGAAAAAGGATGAACAAGGCATCAACTTGGCAAACCAAGTATGCCACTAGAAAGATGGGATGATTTCGGTTGAAATCGATATAAAGATCACCGGATTCGGGTGCAGGATTTGCAAATGACAAGCAAGACAAGATATGGTGCAAACTGCTTAAAACAGTAACATGGCCACTTGGATGCAAAGTATAAATAAGCTATAGCACCCAAACATATGAACAAAATGCATAGCAGTGATGTACAGGAGATGCTCTTCGAAACATGAACACTGAGCTCAATCTATAAACCGCTAGAGCATGACTAAAACAGCATGGCAATAATGCAAAAGATAACAGTCTCTACAGACTTAGAGAAAATACTAGACATAGCAGAAACAAATTCAACATGGCATCTGTACAAGCTTGATTAACTCACTACCAGGCATGACATGGCATGGAACAAGTACTAGCATGGAGTAGGCATGAAAATGAAGCTATCCATGTGCAAAACAACCACATAGCATATTTGAAATAAATCACGTGAAAAAGACAAAATAGCATCATGAAGTAAAATGACAAGTTCATGAACTTGCTCAAATGCAAAAACTAATGCCACCACTGGATTGGTGGGATTTTTCTACCCCAAAAACATATATAATATCTTGGGGTTGCTGTAGAAAATATTCACAAGTGCACTAAGTTAAAACCTGCCCTAACTGGAATATGACAGATTTGGCATTTTCCTTATTTGGAAACGTCCAGAAGTGGACTTGCCCGAAATGGATAGATTGCATCTGCCAGAAATGGAATATTCGCTCGGAATAAAAGAAAAGGAAAACAAGGGGCTATGGGAGGATGACCGGTGGGGTCGCCCTGTCATACACACACACGGTGCAAAGAAAACAGAAAAAGAGGGGGGAAGGATTTATGCACCCGCGAGGGATCGAACCCGGGTCTCCCCGGTGCGGGTTTGCATAGTCAACCACTGGGCTAGCTAGGTACTACTGATAAAGAAAAGGGTTCGGCCCCTTTTAGAGAGACACCAGATCGAGCTCCTCTGTTACAAACAGAGAAGACAACGGCGCCGGCAAGGGCAACAGCGGCAACCAACGGGGCATAGGGACTCCGGCGGGCGTGCGGGAACATGTGAAGGCGCGGGAGCGCGTGGCTGCTGCTCGTGGTGTCACGCATGCGCGTGTGCTCGGGCACGAGCGGGACAGAGATGGTGCCGGGCATAGCGAGCGGCAGAGGAGCTCGACGGAGCTGCCGGAGGCTTGAAGGGTGCGTGCGAGACGCGAACATGTAGCGTGAGCAAGCTGCGGGAGCGCGACAGAGGGGATCCAGAGCGGGGACACGCAAGCACACTACGGTAGAACAGCACTTCGCACAAATAAATTCAGAGATCGCCGGAGCACTGCGAGCGCGGGGAAGACATGGATCAGCTGAGTCCTACGGGTGCCTACATGCCATGGGATGGATGGGAGAGGGAGGTGCGTTACCAAGCTCACCCAAGGACACGATGTGGTTGACGGAGACGAGCCGGCGACGACGAAGTGGAGCTCTGAACCTTGGCGCGGTCCTGACCGAGAGGAAGATGGAAGCAGAGGGCGTCGAGGAACTTGTCGTCCGGGGCACCGTAGTCGATGTCGTGGAAGAAGACGACGACAAGGAAGAATAAGAACTTGATCTACGGGGTGGGGGTGGCCGGAGAGCACGCCGGCGACGAGGTCGCGCTCTCAGGTGCGCTCTAGACGGAGCGGTTGCGGTGGATCTGGTGGTTCTTCGCACCTGGCGGCGGTGATGAGAGGAAGAGGGAAATCCTAGGGTGTGTGTGGACAAGGAGAGGGGTTAAAAGGGGGGCCAGAGCGACGGGTGGAGCACGGTGTCGATGCGGCCGTGACCATGTGCGAGCCCAGCAGGAGCTTAACGAAAAGGTGAGGGGCGGGTGAGCTGTAGCCAGAGGCTGGCTAGTGGGGTCGCAATGGACACGTGGGCGTACAGGCTCCTGGGTAGCGGGGCGGCTAGGTGAGAAATGGCGTGCGCGCATGCCTGGCTGCGCTGGTTGGGCTGGCGGGAGGAAAAAGGCCTTGGCTGGGCTGCGGGAGGCCCAGGGGGGCTGCTGCGCTCTGCTGGCTGCAGGTGAGGGGAAGGCCCAGGTAAGGAGAGGTGAGTCCCCCTTGTCATTTCCTTCCAGTTTCTGATTATTTACTAACCAGCTGAAGAAACTAAAAAGGCCAGTGGACTAGGAGAGGCATTTGGAAATTATGAAAATATTCCCAAGCTCCTGGGACTATCCACTATTTGAATAAATTGCATTGGGCATTTTTAGAGGTAGAAAAATAAGACAAGTTTGAATATAATTCAAACTTGTGTCATTTTTGAACCTGACCAAAACAACTTCAAATAAGGAGATATTTGGCAGAGAGGTTTAGGACATGGAGCAAGATTTATAGGGAGAATATGAACATTTAAGGAGAAGGTAAAAGGTGCACTTGCAAAATGAAAGAAAGGAAAAGGAAGGAGAATTGGTGATGATGCACGATTTATGCATTGAACATGCGACAACATAATATGTATGAGATCACAACATGCACATGATGAGGATGGAATGCAAAATGACAAGAGGCACAAATGCAATATGGTAAGGTGAACATGAGAATGAAAACAGTAAACCACATAACCAAACAAGATGAGGCCAAACATGATAAAAACCCACAAGAATTGGATGAAGGTCAAGTTGATATATTGCCAAATTGGGACATGTTACATCTGGGGTGTTACAACTCTCCTCCACTACAAGAGGATCTCGTCCCGAGATCTAGGACTGAAAGAACTCCGGATATTCGGAACGGAGGTGATCCTCGCGCTCCCAGGTGGCTTCTCGGTCGGAATGGTGTGACCACTTCACTTTCAGGAATTTGATCGACTTGTTGCGAGTCTTGCACTCGGTTTCTTCAAGAATAGCAATGGGGTGCTCATGATAAGAGAGATCTTCTTGGAGGTCGATTTCTTCGAAGTTGATAGTGCGCTCAGGAGTCTTGAAGCACTTGCGAAGCTGTGACATGTGAAACACATCATGCACGTTCGCAAAGTTGGATGGAAGCTCATGTTGATAGGCGAGGTTGCCTCTTTTGCCAATGATCTTGAAAGGACCCACGTATCTACGGGCAAGCTTCCCTTTGATACCGAAGCAACGAGTGCCTTTCATTGGAGAGACGCGGAGGTAGACATGGTCTTCGATTTCAAAAGCCAAGTCACAATGCTTGCTATCATAGTAACTCTTTTGTCGCGATTGCGCGGCTTTGAGATTCTCACAAATGACTTTGCACATTTCTTCAGCTTCTGTGATCAAGTCATTTCCAAGAAGTTAGCGTTCACCTGTCTCAGACCAATTGAGAGGAGTACGACACTTTCTGCCATAGAGAATTTCGAATGGGGCCTTACCCGAACTCGCTTGGAAGCTGTTGTTGTAGGAGAACTCGGCATAAGGAAGACAATCTTCCCACTTCATACCGAAAGAGATGACACAAGCCCTGAGCATATCTTCAAGGATTTGATTGACTCGCTCGACTTGGCCACTTGTTTGAGGATGGAAAGCTGTGCTGAAACGAATGTTGCTGCCCATGGCCTTCTGAAAGGAGTCCCAGAACTTAGAAGTGAAGATGCTTCCACGATCTGAAGATATCAATTGTGGAATGTCGTGCAACGAGACAATTCTAGAGGTGTATAGCTCTGCCAGCTGAGCTGCTGTGATAGATTCTTTGATAGGAAGGAAATGAGCCACTTTGGTAAGCTTGTCAATGACAACGAAGATAGCATCATTTCCACGCTTGGACTTAGGAAAACCAGTCACGAAGTCCATCTCGATATGGTCAAACTTCCATTCCGGAATAGCAAGAGGTTGGAGGGGACCAGCTGGTCATTGGTGTTCTGCTTTCACCCTTCTGCAGACATCACATTCATTCACGAATTGAGCAATTTCTTGCTTCATTCGAGTCCACCAATAAGACTGCTTGAGGTCATGGTACATCTTTGTACTTCAAGGATGAATGGATAGGAGGGAATTGTGTGCCTCGTTCATGATGACTTTTCTTAGATCGCCTTTAGGAACCACAATTCGATCCTCGAAGAAAAGAGTATCTTTGTCATCCAAGCGATAGCACTTGTATTTGGGAATGCCCTTGTCAATACCACGTTTCACCTTCTTCACCATGGTATCCAGGAGTTGTGCCTCACGAATTTGATCTTCCAAAGTAGGAGAGACTATGAGGTTGGCGAGAAAGCCTTGAGGAACAACTTGAAGATTCAGCTTGCGGAAAGCCTCACAAAGATCCGATTGAAACGGCTTGAGAATTAGACTGTTGCAATAAGCCTTTCTGCTCAGAGCATCTGCAATCACATTCGCCTTGCCAGGAGTATATTCAATACTCGGATTGTACTCTTGAATCATTTCGACCCATCGAGTTTGCCTGAGGTTGAGGTTGGGTTGAGTGAAGATATACTTGAGGCTCTTGTGATCGGTGAAAATGTCCACTTGCCTTCCCAATAAGAGATGTCTCCATGTTATCAATGCATGGACAACTGCCGCCAACTCAAGATCGTGAGTGGGGTAGTTCTTTTCGTTGGGCTTCAACTGACGAGAGGTATAGGCCACAACTTTTTTATCTTACATCAACACAGCACCGAGACCTTGAAGGGAAGCATCACAGAATACTTCGAATGGCTTGGATTCATCAGGAGGAGTCAAAACAGGAGTTGTGACTAGCTTCTCTTTGAGGGTGTTGAAAGGGACGTCACACTCAGGCGTCCAGACATACTTGACATGCTTCTAGAGGAGGTTGGAAAGAGGCTTTGCAATATTAGAGAAGTTCTCAACGAATCTTCGGCAATAGCTTGCAAGACCAAGAAAACTGCGGAGCTGTTTGACATTCTGAGGAGGTTCCCAATTCAGAACTGCAGACACCTTCGCGGGATTAACTGCAATGCCCTTGGCAGAGATGATATGACAAAGGTAAAGAACTTCATCAAGCTAGAACTCACATTTGGAAAACTTCGCATAGAATTGATGCTTTCTGAGCTTGTCGAGCACCAATCGCAAATGTTTGGCATGATCCTGCTTATTCTTGGAGAAGACCAAGATATCATCGAGATACACCAGAACGAATTCATTGGTGTAAGGGTTGAAGATAAAGTTCATCATGCGAGAGAATGTTGGAGGAGCATTGACAAGGCCGAAAGACATGGCAGTATATTCATAAGAACCATAGCTTGTTCTGAATGCTGTCTTGGGAATATCTTGTTCACGAATGCGAATCTGATGATAACCCATACGAAGGTCAAGCTTGGAGAAAACTTTAGCACCTTTGAGTTGCTCGAAAAGCTCATTGATGTTGGGAAGTGGATACTTGTTCATGATTGTCTTCTTGTTCAATGGACAGTAATCGACACAAAGTCGGTCCATGCCATCCTTCTTCTGGACAAAAAGAACTCCACAACCCCATGGGGATGAACTCGGTCTGATCAAACCCAGACGCTCTTGTTCATCGAGTTGCTTCTTCAATTCCTTCAGCTCCTTGGGTCCAAGCTTGTATGGACGCTTGCAAACGGGCTCAGTACCAGGCTCAAGATCAATAACGAACTCGACTGGCCGATGAGGAGGCATACCCGGAAGCTCTTCTGGAAAGACATCTTGGTACTCACAAACGACTGGAATTTGAGAAATAGCATCCAACTCGCCCTTCTCATTGAGAGAAAACAACCGAATGGTTTCATCACGAGCGGCATAGATGATAACATCCTCAGAAGGGTGTGTCAATTGAATTTGCCTGGAAGCACAATCAAGCTGAGCCTTGTGCTTAGAAAGCCAGTCCATCCCGAGAATTAGATCAATATCAGAGTCACCAAGAACAGATGGTTTAGAAAGAAATTTATAGTCGCCCATCTTGATAGAAACATCCGGAATCATTGTGGTAGCCCTCATAGAAGAGCCCGGAGAAACAACTCCCATGGGTTTTTCCAACATTTCCGAAATGAAATCATGCTTTGCAACAAATGATCTAGACATGAAACAATGCGAAGCACCGGTATCAAATAAGACTTTTGCACGAATATCATTAACAGGAAGATTACCCATCATCACATCTGAAGAATCCTCTGCCTGAGCTGCATTCATCATGTTCACCTTTGCAGACTTTGGGTTATGCTTGACCACTGCATTGCTTGAAGATCTCACAGGAGGAGGAGGAGGAGGAAGGCGCCTTTGATTGAAGCATTTGTTCGCGTAGTGACCTTTCTGCTGGCACTTGTTGCAAGTCACTTCTAAGAGCGGACGATGATAAGGAGCATTTAACCTTGGAGCTTGAGACTGAGACTTGTTCTGATAGCCTGGGTTGGGTGGGTGGGAAGATCCATGACCACCTGAGTTCTTCTATTGGTAAGGCCGACGAAACGGAGGAGGAAGGTAGAACTTCTGCTGCTTAGCTGCCACTTGTGAGGAAGAAGAAGATTGCACTGCATCCCTGATTCTCTTCTTAGAAGCCTCACACTTGAGCTGAGCACCTTCTTGCTTGAGTGCCATATTGTAGAATTGATCAAACTGAGTAGGCTCAACAAGAACGAGAGCTAACTGCAGATCCTCTCTAAGGCCACCTCTGAATTGATAGATCATACTCTTCTCATCAGGAACATCTTGCTTAGCGAAGCGAGCAAGTTTCTGAAACTGCTTGTTGTATTCGTACGCTAACATGTTGCCTTGCTTGAGATTGCGGAACTCCTCACGCTTGCTCTCAACAACACTGGTAGGAATATGGTGAGCTTTAAAGTCCCGACAGAAGTCAGTCCAAGTAATCACTCGACCTCCTCTGGAATCCTTGTATTGCTGGAACCAATCAGCTGCTTGATCCTTGAGCTGAAAAGAAGCGAACTTGACATAGTCCTCAGGCCTGACATTGCTGCATTCAAAATGCTTGTTGATATCCACAAGCCAATCATCGGTGTCTGTGGCCTCGACACAGTAGCTAAAAGACTTCGGCTGATTTGCCAGAAACTGGTTGAGGGTAGGAAATAGAGGCTGATGATTGAACTGCCCTTGACCTTGATTCCCTTGGTTGCCTTGGCCTTGGTTGCGCTCTTGCATGAGCTGAATCATCATCTGAGCATTGGCGTTTGTGGCTGCCATCAAAGCTTTCCATGCCTCCGAAGGCGGAGGTGGAGGTGGAGGGTTCGCCTGACTCCCATCATTGTGTTCCGGATTCTGACGCGTTGGCGGAGCCATCCTGAAGAGGGTGACATCCGTTAGCATCTTGATAGACAGATAGACAAGTTGAATCAATGGATAGAAATTGCAACCTATAGTCTTCACAATAAACATTCAAACAAGGATGAAAGAATGAATTCCAAAGCAAACATCACACGTCCATTAAGGTGAGAAGCCACTTGATAAGGGATTGATGAATGAAATAAACAAGGTACAGCTGGAACAAATAAGTGGTAAGGATTACCCAATCACAAACCAAATATCTGTGGGAAGAAATGCTAGAGCTACTTGAATCCCACCTATAAACTCCCGAAACTTTCTGGTTATGCAATCAGGTGTTGGGGATACAGGGCAAGCAATATATCTCACCCAAACTAACAATCCCTACATCCAGCTGTATCCATCCGTCAACACATAACCAAGAAGCCTTCGGAAATCGTGTACCTCAACCTTCAAAAAGCATCCGTTATACGAGTTATGGCAATACTCCCGAACTCCCGCCCCAGTACTGGGTGGCGTCGAGGTTATCTCACCAACAACTGCATAAAAGAGATTTTCGATGTCGGCAAAACTCAGGTATTCCAGAACTACAACGATAAAATTGTGACGACAACACCTCAGAGCTCAACTCCCCGGGTCAAAGCCACATAATAGACAGGAGGCACCAAGAACAATGTTCTCGTCACAAAACCATCAGAACGATTCCAAGATACCCGCGTGATCCTAAAAAAATAGTGAAATTTGAGAAGACGACAGTCAAAACATCTACGTCAGGAGACCTCACCAGAGCGACGAAGGGACTGAGGAGTAAAAAGAATCCTACTCTCTGATATATATAATCCTAAGACTCAAAACATTTTTGTTCTACACTCAACATCGCCAGCAAACAATCAAGCAGGGGGCTCCTAAGTCGGGGATGGCTCTGATTACCAACTTGTAACACCCACGATGTGGCTATATCTCCCACGTGTCGAAGCATGACTTAGAGGCATAACCGCATGGTGGTTTTGTCACAAGAAGGGTCATCTTCACACAATCCCATGTAATGAACAAGAATGGGATAAAGAGAGTTGGCTTACAATCGCCACTTCACACAATAGATAATTAAGATCATACATCATTCAAATACACTCATAGACCGGCTACGGTCAAATTCAAATGAAAAGAAGACAACCCCAAATGCTAGATCCCCGATCGTCCCGACTGGGCTCCTCTACTGATCATCTGGAAATGAAACATAGTAACGACCAAGGGCCTCATCAAATTCCCACTTCAGCTCAGTTGCGCCATCTACGCTGGTATCCTCGGCACCTGCATCTGTTTTGGTAGAATCTGTGAGTCACGAGGACTCAGCAATCTCACACCCGCGAGATCAAGACTATTTAAGCTCATAGGTAGGAAAAGGGGTAATATGGTGGAGCTGCGGCAAGCACTAAGCATATATGGTGGCTAACATACACAAGTGAGAGCGAGAAGAGAAGCAACGCAACGGTCGAGAAGCTAGTAGCGATCAAGAAGTGATCCTGAAACTACTTACGTCAAGCATAACTCAAACCGTGTTCACTTCCCGGACTCCGCCGAGAAGAGACCATCACGGCTACACACAAACTTGATGTATTTTAATGAAGTCAAGTGTCAAGTTATCTACAACCGGACATTAACAAATTCCCATCTGCCTCATAACCGCGGGCACGGCTTTCGAAAGATAATATACCCTGCAGGGGTGTCCCAACTCAGCCCATCACAAGCTCTCATGGTCAACGAAGGATATACCTTCTCCCGGGAAGACCCGATCAGCCTCGGAATCCCAGTTCGCAAAACATTTCGACAATGGTAAAACAAGACCAGCAAGACCACCCGACTGTGCCGACAAATCCCGATAGGAGCTGCACATATCTCGTTCTCAGGGCACACCGGATAAGCTAAGCGTACAGGTACCGACGTAATCCAAGTTGCCAAGGAATGGTCCCGCACGGTGCTCTAGTTTGGACCAACACTCGGAGGAGCACTGGCCCGGGGGGTAAATAAAGATGACCCTTGGGCTTGCGAAAACCGAAGGGAAAAAGGCTTAGGTGGCAAATGGTAAAACCAAGTTTGGGCCTTGCTGGAGGAGTTTTATTCAAAGCGAATTGTTAAGGGGGTCCCATAAATCACCCAACCGTGTAAGGATCGCAAAATCAAGGAACATAACACCGGCATGACGGAAACTAGGGCGGCAAGAGTGGAACAAGTCACCAGGCATAAGGCTGAGCCTTCCACCCTTTACCAAGTATATAAGGTGCATTAATTAAACAGGAGATATTGTGATATCCCAGAATATCCATGTTCCGACCAGGAACGAACTTCATCTTCACCTGCAACTAACAACGCTATAAGAGGGGCTGAGCAAAAGCAGTGACATAGCCAAACAACGGTTTGCTAGGACAGGATGGTTAGAGGTTTGACATGGCAATAGGGAGGCATGATAAACTGTGGCAGGTAGAACTAACATAGCGATAGAGCGAGTACTAGCAAGCAAAGATAGAAGTGATATCGAAGGTATGGTCATCTTGCCTGCAAAGTTCTCACAGTTGTCGAAGGCTTGATCCTCGTTAGCGTACTCAACAGGTTCCTCGTGCACGTACTCGTCTCCCGGCTCTACCCAAAGCAAGAACACAAGCAAAGGAACCACAATAAATCACGGTGCAATGCACAAGCAACATGATGCAATACATGTCATGATATGCGAGATGTGATATGCAATGCGTATGCGTGCTCCGGGAGGAAAAAGGATGAACAAGGCATCAACTTGGCAAACCAAGTATGCCGCTGGAAACATTAGATGATTTCAGTTGAAATCGATATAAAGATCACCGGATTCGGGTGCAGGGTTTGCAAATGACAAGCAAGACAAGATATGGTGGAAACTGCTTAAAACAGTAACATGGCCACTTGGATGCAAAGTATAAATAAGCTATAGCACCCAAACATATGAACAAAATGCATAGCAGTGATGTACAGAAGATGCTCTTCGAAACATGAACACTGAGCTCAATCTATAAACCACTAGAGCATGACTAAAACAGCATGGCAATAATGCAAAAGATAACAGTCTCTACAGACTTAGAGAAAATACTAGACATAGCAGAAACAGATTCAACATGGCATCTGTACAAGCTTGATTAACTCACTACCAGGCATGACATGACATGGAACAAGTACTATCATGGAGTAGGCACGAAAATGAAGCTATCCATGTGCAAAACAACCACATAGCATATTTTAAATAAATCACGTGAAAAAGACAAAACAGTATCATGAAGTAAAATGACAAGTTCAAGAACTTGCTCAAATGCAGAAACTAATGCCACCACTGGATTAGTGGGATTTTTCTACCCCAAAAACATATATAATATGTTGGGGTTGCTGTAGAAAATATTCACAAGTGCACTAAGTTAAAACCTGCCCTAAAAGGAATATGACAGATTTGGCATTTTCCTTATTTGGAAACGTCCAGAAGTGGACTTGCCCGAAATGGATAGACTCCATCTGCCAAAAATGGAATATTCGCTGGGAATAAAATAAAAGGAAAACAAGGGGCTATGGGAGGATGACCGGTGGGGTCGCCCTGTCATACACACACACGGTGCAAAGAAAATAGAAAAAGAGGGGGGAAGGATTTATGCACCCGCGAGGGATCGAACCCGGGTCTCCCTGGTGCGGGTTTGCATAGTCAACCACTGGGCTAGCTAGGTACTACTAATAAAGAGAAGGGTTTGGCCCCTTTTAGAGAGACACCAGATCGAGCTCCTCTGTTACAAACAGAGAAGATGACGGCGCCGGCGAGGGCAATGGCGGCAACCAGCGGGGCATAGGGACTCCAGCGGGCGTGCGGGAACATGGGAAGGCGTGGGAGCGCGTGGCTGCTGCCCGTGGTGTCGCGCGTGTGCGTGTGCTCGGGCACGAGCGGAACAGAGATGGTGCCGGGCGTAGCGAGCGGCAGAGGAGCTCGACGGAGCTGCGGGAGGCTTGAAGGGTGCGCGCGAGACGCGAACGTGTAGCGTGAGCGAGCTGCGGGAGTGCAACAGAGGGGATCCAGAGCGGGGACACGCAAGCACGCTACGGTAGAACAACACTTCGCACAAATAAATTCAGAGATCGCCGGAGCACTGCGAGTGCGGGGAAGACATGGATCGGCTGAGTCCTACGGGTGCCTACATGCCATGGGATGGATGGGAGAGGGAGGTGCGTTACCAAGCTCACCCAAGGACACGATGTGGTCGAAGGAGACGAGCCGGCGGCGACGAAGTGGAGCTCTGAACCTTGGCGCGGTCCTGACCGAGAGGAAGATGGAAGCAGAGGGCGTCGAGGAACTTGTCGTCCAGGGCACCGTAGTCGACGTCGTGGAAGAAGACGACAACGAGGAAGAATAAGAACTTGATCCACGGGGTGGGGGTGTCCGGAGAGCACGCCGGCGACGAGGTCGCGCTCTCAGGTGCGCTCTGGACGGAGCGGTTGCGGTGGATCTGGTGGTTCTTCGCACCTGGCGGCGGCGATGAGAGGAAGAGGGAAACCCTAGGGTGTGTGTGGACAAGGAGAGGGGTTAAAAGGGGGGCAGAGCGACGGGTGGAGCATGGCGTCGACGCGGCCGTGACCATGTGTGAGCCCGGCACGAGCTTGACGAAAAGGTGAGGGGCGGGTGAGCTGTAGCCAGAGGCTGGCTAGTGGGGTCGCGAGGGACACGTGGGCGTACGGGCTCCTGGGTAGCGGGGCGGCTAGGTGAGAAACGGTGTGTGCGCATGCCTGGCTGCGCTGGTTGGGCTGGCGGGAGGAAAAAGGCCTCGGCTGGGCTGCGGGTGGCCCAGGGGGGTTGCTGCGCTCTGCTGGCTGCAGGTGAGGGGAAGGCCCAGGTAAGGAGAGGTGAGTCCCCCTTCTCATTTCCTTCCAGTTTCTGATTATTTAATAACCAGCTAAAGAAACTAAAAAGGCCAGTGGACTAGGAGAGGCATTTGGAAATTATGAAAATATTCCTAAGCTCGTGGGACTATCCACTATTTGAATAAATTGCATTGGGCATTTTTAGAGGTAGAAAAATAAGACAAGTTTGAATATAATTCAAACTTGTGTCATTTTTGAACCTGACCAAAACAACTTCAAATAAGGAGATATTTGGCAGAGAGGTTTAGGACATGGAGCAAGATTTATAGGGAGAATATGAACATTTAAGGAGAAGGTAAAAGGTGCACTTGCAAAATGAAAGAAAGGAAAAGGAAGGAGAATTGGTGATGATGCACGATTTATGCATTGAACATGCGACAACATAATATGTATGAGATCACAACATGCACATGATGAGGATGGAATGCAAAATGACAAGAGGCACAAATGCAATATGGTAAGGTGAGGATGAGAATGAAAAGAGTAAACCACATAACCAAACAAGATGAGGCCAAACATGATAAAAACCCACAAGAATTGGATGAAGGTCAAGTTGATATATTGCCAAATTGGGACATGTTACATCTGGGGTGTTACATCTGGATACCCATGTTGGCTCCCACATGCTCCTCGATGATCTCATCGGATGAACCACGATGTCGAGGATTCAAGCAACCCCATATACAATTCCCTTTGTCAATCGGTATGTTACTTGCCCGAGATTCGATCGTCGGTATCCCAATACCTCGTTCAATCTCGTTACCGGCAAGTCACTTTACTCGTACCATAATGCATGATCCCGTGTCCAGACACTTGGTCACTTTGAGCTCATTATGATGATGCATTACCGAGTGGGCCCAGAGATACCTCTCCGTCGTACGGAGTGACAAATCCTAGTCTCGATCCGTGTCAACCCAACAGACACTTTCGGAGATACCCGTAGTATACCTTTATAGTCACCTAGTTACGTTGTGACGTTTGGTACACCCAAAGCACTCCTATGGTATCCGGGAGTTACATGATCTCATGGTCTAAGGAAAAGATACTTGACATTGGAAAAGCTCTAGCAAACAAACTACACGATCTTGTGCTATGCTTAGGATTGGGTCTTGTCCATCACATCATTCTCCTAATGATCTGATCGCGTTATCAATGACATCCAATGTCCATAGTCAGGAAACCATGACTATCAGTTGATCAACGGGATAGTCAACTAGAGGCTCACTAGGGACATATTGGTCTATGTATTCACACATGTATTACGATTTCCGAATAACACAATTAAAGCATGAATAAAATACAATTATCATGAACAAGGAAATATAATAATAATCCTTTTATTATTGCCTCTAGGGCATATTTGCAACAACCAATGCATAACAAGGTTTTTCCATTCAATGTCTTCTAAATTTAGCACAAGAGACTTCACCGGAAATTCGTTTATAGACTTGCCATCAAAGTGTGATTTCCTCGGGTAACACCGATACTGTTGCAATGCTTCCTTGAAAAGCGCAAGCAAGCTTTGCTCGTCATGACTATCCAGACTGACCCTTGCCTACTTACAACAATGTAATAAAAATCATTGATGTGTTCAATCAGCAGAAAACAGGAAAATAATCACCATGAATAATAGCACTTACACATAAGTGGGATAGGAAGATGTGCAAATGGTGTTTGTCTTCACTATAATCTTCCCATGATGGGAATATATGCACGTTGTCCCTAACAACATTGAAAGCATTGTCTTTTAAACTGGGAATAACTGGAATGGGGTTCCAATCTGCAGGAATTGGCCGTCTCTGCAGTTGGGATAGGTCTTTGGCCTGTGGACTTGCTGTACTTTTTGCTGGAGTGGGATTTTTCTGTGGTACGGCTGGTGCTATGGCAACTGAAGTCGGCATACCTTTTGCTGGAGTGCAGGTCCTGTGTGGTGGGGCTAGTGGTGTGGCCAGTGAAGTATGGGTACAGTCTGCTGGAGTCAGTCCTATGTTTTGTGTCATTAGTTGTACAACCAATATAAGTGGGGTGCTGTCAGATTTCTCTGGCACCACCACATTTTTCAAGGACTTTGCTGGTGCTCCTTCAGGTTCGGCAATCACCCTCTTCCTTTTTGATGTCTGAAGCACAAGAACATCATTTGAGTGAAAAAACATGGTATGATGACAGATGGAATATGTATTGATAATGGATGGGCATGGCATCTCGACATATATGATGAGTAAACTAAGCAGATGGCGGTGCAACAAAGTATAAGAAATGCAAGACAACATATGCAATATATGTGCAATCAATAAAACCTTGCCAAATTAGAACAGGCACCTTGATGGGTGAACAAGACAGGACATCTGCCTTTGACTCCTCGAGGTTAGAATAGTCATTAGGATCATATTCTGAACAAGAATCTACAGGTGGGGAGCGTATGAGTTTCATTGCATCCAGAATGGCACTCAATGCCTTAGTGCCAATTTTGTAAGTCATTGCAGTGTTCCACAATATTCTTCTGATGCGCGAATTCTGATATTCACTGTAATTACGTGTAATATCTGAGAACCGTGAAAACATAAATAGTAGTGAGATTATCTTTGTAATGCAGAGGATATTCTAATATAGGGGCGCCCCTGTAAACACTTGTGTGCTATCACTGGATTCTGATGAGAGAGCTCATGTGAGCTGTAATATGGTGCGTGCATTAATATAATCTGGCACAAGTACACAAAAAAGTAGGCTCCAGAAGTAAGGATAGTTGGAAGATGATAGGTTCATAATATACTGTATAGAGAGTTTATTGCCAAACCATGATAACAAGAGCACACAACAACTAGGCAGATCATAGTGTACATAAAAGGGGTACACCGTAACCACGATATATAAATCGGGAAAGTGGAACTGGCTTGAAAATACGGTGTTGTATTGCCGCTAGTAATTGAAAGCCTATCAATCATGTACAGGCCAGCTCTATCAGCTGTTGACTACAGATGTCCATGCTCCCCTTCCTGACAAGGAACATACTATACGGACTAAATACAGAATAACAAAAGAGGAACATGTTAAAGAACAGAAGAGGAAGCATATTCTTGAGGTTCCGCTTCATTGCATATAATTTTGGTTGCCCACTCATGATGAATCACAACGCCCAAAGAAATGCAATTCCATGTTGTCTCTCTATATGTGGCAATTTTGAACAAGATTCATTAGGATCATATTCTGAACAAGAGTCAACAGGTGGGGAGCGTATGAGTTTCATTGCATCTAGAATGGCACTCAATGCCTTGGTGCCAATTTTGTAAGTCATTGTAGTGTTTAGCTTCAAGAGTGGACTACTGCTAGTGCGACACAAAGCAGCTACACAGATCATAGTGGAACTTGCTGGAATATAAGTGCTAGTATTGCCAGTACGGCTAGAAAGGCTTCGGATACCATCTCTCTTCAACTGAAGGCGCGGTACTGTTAATATCAGTGTAACTCTCAAAGGTGACATAGCTCCCCGCATTTCCTTGCTATTCTTATAGGATTCAAGTGGGCAGGCCACTACAAATCCTATTCTTATGTTTACAAAATCCTACGAATCAAAGAGGCCCGAAGAGTTCAAAGTGTCCATCACAACCGACCATATAGATCTCTACACTGCAAATGTCCCTGCTCATCTTCACTACAAGGAACATATTGTACTACTATCATACTCCCTCCGTTCCAAAATATAAGTCTTTGTACAGATTTCCACTATGGATCACATACAGATGTATCCAGAGACATTTTAGAGTGTAGATTCACTCATTTTGCTCCATATGTAGTCCATGGTGGAATCTATACAAAGACTTGTATTTAGGAATGGAGAGAATACTTATTAAAGAAGAACGGAAGAGGAACATGCTAAAGAAGAGCAAGCAGATTTTGGATAATAAAATGTTCGTTGCGCAGTGCCCACACATGATGAACCAGAGCGCATTAAAAATGAAACTCCTTGCTGTCTCTCGACCATTTCACGCGGTTGGATTAAGATCCTACATCTCCTAACACTTCTTCTTCCTTGTCTCTGATTCTTCCCATACAGAACACCGCACGGGCCGCCGGCCGGACCATCGTCCCCCACCGCCTGTGTTCATCCGCCACACCCGCCCCCACCCGTGTCGAGTTTTCTTTGTTTAGCCAGGCCCCACCATCGCCCCCCCATAACCACCGTCCCCACCCGAGCCCCTTCCTTCGCACCGGCGAACTCCGGCGAGCTCTGAAAAATCGACTGACCCAATTTTGAAATTTAGTCTACTGTGATTTAAATAGTGTGGAATATAAAAGGGGAAAACCATAAGCATTGGGAGTATAGTGTTGAGCGTGCCATGGCGGATCTGAAGGTGCAAACCAGACAAAGGCAACTTCGCAACCAATGTTTGCTTTCAACTAGCAAGTAAGTGATGGACAAGAAATCAGAGTAAAGAAGTGGCGATCTATTTTCTTGCTGTGATAAATAAGTTGAGCATATACGAAAGAGTACTGCCTCTGGTGTGGCGCCATGTATGCATCTGCTGAGAATTTGATGGTGGTGCGGTAGCGATGGCTGTCTGCGGCGTGGAAGCAGGTCTAGGAGGGTAGACGGTGGCGGCGGGGCGCGATGGATGAGACGGCCGTAGGAGAGGCGCCGAAAAGGTGGACGACGGCGGGGATGAAGCGAGAGGACGGGATGCAAGGATCCGGTTCCGAAGATGTGGATGAGAGAGGTGGATTTCTTATAATGGACGAAGGCATTGGGGTATCAGCTCTGGCATGGTGGAGGAGGACGCGGTGGATGGGGTGGCAGACGAAGGAGGCTGGGGTGGAGAGGGTGTTTTGGCGCCCACGGAGTACGAATGGGGAAATGGAGGTAGAGAGGAAGGGGGAACCATGTCTTCAGGGTGCGCTTGTCTCAAATGCGAGGAAATTTACAAACTTAGCCCCTGTTTCAAATTTCCTACACCACAGCAATATTAGTCGGTTGGGGATAGGAAGGTAATCTCGCATACACCGAATATTTGCCGACAAGAGTTTGTTTTTGGCGCCCACCGTGTATGAATCAGGGAGGGAGTCGATTTCAGCCGGGGAGACACTGTGTTTTGGCTCCCACCGTGTATGAATCCGGGTGAGAGGCGGTTATGTCACGTTTGAGTGAAATTACAAACCTACCCCTATCGAAACCTATAGAAATCGAGCAGATAGGCTTTGCGTGGCAGGGATAGGCAGTAGTAATTTCCATCTCGCAGATTTTGGTTTCGGGCGGTTACTGCGACTTTCCCCGCTTCGTTCAAATTTTGTAGAGTGCATGTTTACCATGCCAACTCAATTCGAATCCCGTTTGTATTCTATTTTTTCTAGGCAGGATCCATTTTCGATTGGAATAAGATTCTATATACATCATTTTTTATATATACTTTCAAAAGCACAACACCCTTTATACATGAATATGGTTTACAAATGGCATGATTTCAGATTCATAAGGCTGTATCCATCAATTTGGATTTTCAAATATTTGAAACCACTTTATGTTGAAATCCAATGTATGCATTCCTCGCTAACTGTCTCCAATTAATGTGTGTATCATGAGGGTTTTTTTACTTCTCAAACATGTATAATGTGTTTCACACACGCAACATATAGTTTAATCCCGTTCAGACATTAATTCTGTCTCCCAGGGTCTCATATTTCTCCACTATTCTCTTGTATGTCGCTCACACACACACTCTCTCCCTAGAGATATCTTGCATTCCCTCATATGTCTCTCTAGCTATCACTCTCATTGTGAAATATCTTTCTCTCTCGCAGACACAAAACTCCGTCTCTCGGGATCTCATTTCTCTTTGATATTTGTTTGTATGTGACTCACATGCACCCTCTCTCTATCTCTCTCACACCCACACAAATAACTCAACCTTCTAATCCACTCAACTCCTATGTCTAACGCACGCTAGCTACCATCTTTATCTTTCTATTTATTTGTTTCTCCATCAACCTTCTTTCTCGCCCTCACTCTTGCTTCCTATCAGGCACACTACATATGTTTCTCTCTACATGCAGTCAAGTGCCCTCTTTTTATCTTTCTCTCTCACACATATAACTTCACCCTCTGAACCACCCGGTGGTCATCTCCAACACTCAAACTAGCGGATGTCCCTCTAGGTAGCATCTCCATCTCTGTATCTATCTGTAGTTTCTCCGTCAATGTTTCTTTCACGCACGCAGTCTTGCTTCCTATCACCCACACTATATATGTCTCTCCATACATGCATTTATAGGTTGATCTCTTTTGCACAATCGTTGTGTCTCACTCCCTCTGCTCGCCATAGATGCATGCTATAGCCCACGCCACTATCTCTTAAAGACAAAAACACATGCTCAATTGTCGGGCCTTCTTCCCTGCACTCTCACATGCATGCATATTGTCATAACGATCCGTCTCTCCCATGTCGTTGATCTTATGACTTATGTCTTCTTTCTTTTATCTTGATCATGCACGCGCACACACACTCACATCCCATGTATACATGTATACCTCTCGCACATGCACATTCAAGGTCTATATTTCTCCATACGTAGTTAATTACCCTCAACCCTAACGCCACATCGAATCGTTCTCTTCTTGTGTGTGCATAACTTCCGCCTGGATGGGTAGAACACATGCTCACACTTAACAATCTCCTTCTAGCTACCCCCCCTCTCACTCTTCCCCTATATCCCCGAAACCAATAAGACCATCCCTTCATTTAATTCCCGCCTACATGCACCATCGATATATAGTAGTCTTCCTCGCTGTCTCTCGAACAAACACGTTCTCTCGATGTCGACTCCTCTCACGCGCGCACACCTTCTCTTCCCTCTCTACTGGCCTTTTCTCTCTCGCACCCCATCATTGGTGGCCTCTGCCATACACATCACCTCTATATGATGAAGCCACGCACACTTAAATTACATCCGCCGCCGAGGACCCCGCGGCACACACACACACACACGCGCGCACCCACCCACCCACCCCACACACAAACACACACACACATGCACGCATGCACCCCCCCCCCCCCACACACACACATGCACGCACGCACCCCCACACACACACACACACACTAAGACTCCATCACACACACACTAAGACTCCATCACACACACACACACTAAGACTCCAACTCTCTCTCTCACACACACACACACACGCCACGCACCCCCCCCCACACACACACACAAACACTAAGACTCCATATCACGCACACATGCTTTAGGCGGACCACTTGTTCCTACCACCCTTCATCCAACCTTACCCGTATGATAAACAATCACCTTAATTTACTTGTATAACATGGAAAAATTCCACTTTACTTTAGTAGTTAGCAAACTTATCATCTCTACCCTTATAAAAAACCGAGTTGGCGATGATGGTGTGCCTGCCATCTTGTAATATAGACCGTCCGATCTATATCTGACGGATAGAAAGCAAACTATGGTAATTTTACAAAAGATACCTGCACCTCTCTCCACATCCTTATCTCCCACAACCTCATTTCTGAGCAATCAAAAAAGGAAGTCTCTGGAACAATCTAGCATGGTGGCCGCTATCGCCTACCGGCGCCATCCATCCCCATGCCTCCGTCCAGTCCGACCACCAGTCACCACCATGCTCCACTCCTCCTCACCTTATCTCTCATCTTTCATTTTTTCGATGACATTCTCGAGATACCAGTTTTCCGATAAAATTCTCGAGATATCATTAGTTTTTACACATGGGATTACTCCTGCATGGGTCAATCACAACAGGTGTTTTGTAAAAAAATGCATATTGATGTTCCATGCAATGCACGAGCATCTTGCTTGTAATTATATAACGCAAATCACGAGCAGGAAGTGACATTTTTTTACACAATCACGTTAACATGGCCACGTAAATCACATGCACTCTGTCTCTCAGAATCTCTCTCTCTCACACACACACACACCAGTTATGTGACGCCCACTTAAGCAGACACGGACTCCATGTTACAATTTGTGCACCCGCGGGTACACGTGGTGGTGCGCATTTATTTAAGCCGGACGGTGAACCCAAACAGTAGCACTCATTCCCCTCCCGCCACCTCTTCTCTGGTCGCCGTTCCTCGGTAGCCATGGCCCGGCCGAAGGTAACAACATACGCCATACTCCTGCCAGAGCGGCGCTTTAATCTGGAAATTTTAGTGGTCATGCATGCATCTTTTTGTGCTAGCACTCCTATATAAGGGTTGACTGGTCGCTTCCCGTGGACGTGCGCGGGCAGTGGAAGAGGAAGGAGAAGGGAAGCAGGCTGTGGAGTAACATTTTTACCACAATTTCTTAGGAAACTGAGTGCAATAATTGAGTAGTTTTGCAAACTACCAGTACTACACCTAAAACGGTTCAAAACCAATACTCCCTTGCCAGTGCATGCTTCCCGTGTGAAATGGTCAGCGTCGCCCTGGAGCGTCAGTGCTGCATTAATGCCCGGCCAGAGTGGAGGCGACCTCTCACTGGCGCCGGCTTTGAAGCAGCGCGACGGCCAAGAGAGCGCCGCTTCCCGATGCACGCGACTACTCCGCGTCGAGGATGGCATAGGCCCTGTCTGGATCCATGGGTTAGAGTTAGTTTGAGCTAGTTGGGGCTCAAATAGCCCTAAAGTATCCAAGCATGAGGGTTAAATTGGAGCAAGTTGCACCGAACCAACCAAAAAAAACTACCCCACCCAAGAGGTGCTAACTGGAGATAGTTCTCATTGGGCCCACTGAAAAATCACTTTTCTCTCTCCATCAAGTGCATTTATTATCAATCGAACCTTGTCACCCAAACACCTCTTTGGCTACATTTAGTTCAGGGTTAGTCATGAGTTAGTCTAACCTCTAGCTAAGTTAGAGTATCCAAACGGGAATAGTATAGGACATGCAAGTTGCTCAAAGCATACAGTCAAATTCGTATGTGAAAGGATCCTTTTTTTGAAAACGGAACATGAAAGGATCTTTGAATGATATAATTTTCAAATTATATAAAATCTTATCGAAGAATACATTAGGACCTATATAAAATCTTATCAATAGTCAAAACCAAGTGTTCTAAACGAGTTCAAAACGAGAAACTGGACCCACTCACGACACGACACGCCTGTCTCGTTTGGTCCGTCGGTTAAAGCGCTTCCTCTTCTTGGCATAACAATAGAGTACAGTACTATTTTTTTAGAATGCTCTTGGCATGTCGCTAACATGTGATGAGTTAACCGACCTCAATGGACGGAAAAAACGCCAGCCCGCCGCACTTTGAGAGAGACGAGGAGGGAGAAGCGATATGGGCTACTGGATTACTATAGCTAGGTGTCGCACAGAAGCCAAGAAATATGGTGATAGCGTGGGTTAGCCATGTACTAGTATGATGTAACTACACTAGGCTGCCATGTTTCGTACTCTTCCAGTCCACTTTGGAGATGATTGGTTGATTTTATATCACTAAATAAATTAAAATATTATGAGTGCAGACACTCCATCACGAGGTTCCTTGCTCCTTCTCAGTCGTCGGGAATCTATGTTCTTCCACTCTTTTTTTTACGTGAGCTTTGTTCATCCTTTTGCCAACACGCGAGATATCTAGCATCAAGGTGCACGTGTCATGCAAGGATCGTTCCATCTATATGAAGAACATGTGGGACTGGAACTACAAGACGAACATGTACCTAGGAGTGGACGTACGAACCTGAGTAATGCAGCGCAGTAAGTGAAGTCGAAAGGCACAAATAGTATGAAGATGTGTGGCATATAGGCATTTGTCTCTTACTACGTACCACTAAATGTTGTACGTGCAATGCACGGTGATGTTATGGAGTACGTGCCTAAGTACTCTACTACTACTATATTAATTGGAGGCACATATTAGCTTTTATATTTGTTTATGTGTATGCCCCAAGACCTTCCAACTAGACGTGTCTTTCTCTCCGGGTTGCACTTTGTATCGTTCATACCACTAGTACTACTACATGCGGTCTCCGACCCAGAAGTGGAAGAAGTGGAGACGCTCAACCACGCTATTTTTTTGGCGCTGGGCTCTACCACGATGTTCATGTCCCACTCCTTTCGCTGACATGTGGGACATCCAGCAGGTGCCGTGTTTGGCACTCTTCGTCGTAAGAGTTGAAATGCTAGCATTCATCAAAAATAAAATAAATAAATATAAATCAGCAGTGATACCATACCACGCGGTTTCCTTGCTCCTTGATATCGGAAAGAATACTTCCGTTCGCCAACATGTGGGACGTCGACCATCCTGGTCCAATTGCCATGCACGCAGAACTCCAAGGGAGAGTCACCCCGGTCGTCACGACGCGGTAATAATGACTAATGAGCCGTCAAATCACAGGCCCAACCTTTCCCACTGTGAAGTTGCTCGGACGAAGGAACCATCATGACTTCATTGAATTCCGCTTCTTGAAAAAAACTACTATACCAGCAGTACTGCTAGCTACAGTAGTTACTCCAATAGAGGCCTCCTTTCGTTCATAGGATAGGAATTTTATAGGAACATGATAATCATAGGAAGTGAGATGACATGCATCTCAATTCCTATAGAGAAAGAGATGCCATTTGATGCATAGGATAGGAATTTTTCCATTGAGTCTAGGCTAATGCACTGGTAAGTTGCTCTAAGAACTACAGTAGTAACTAGTAGTACTGGTACATGCTCGTACTCAGACACTGACGCATACACTCACTACTAGTACTACTACTTCTCACATGTTGGCCAGACATCATCGTTCTCCTTCCCGGATTTGTCGGCGACACCCCACTGTGCTTGGATCTCCGCCGACCTCTCTGCAGCAGCGCGTGCGTCCTCTTCTTTCTTGTGGCGGCAGGCCTCTCTTTTCTTGAGTGCTTTCTGACTTCTCCTTTCCCTCTGTGCAGCTTTGGCCGCCTCTTGCTCTACCGCCCATTCGGCCTTGGCAGCTTCAAATTCCTCCCACACAGGTGTGAGGTCGCAAGCGGCGATGAACTCGGCATAGCGGGATGCCATCGCTTCCCTACCATTTTGTGTGTGGTCGTGGGTGGCGAGGAACTCGTTGCGGCGGGATGCCATCGCTTCCTTACCGGTTAGTGTGCGGCACGGTGGCATGAACGACGCTTGGTGAGAGCTCTGGGGTGGAGTGGCCAAACAACCATATAGTGCATTGGTTTGTCAAGAGCTCAAGGACAGAAGGCGAAGGAAATTTGGATTCCCCTTCAATCCTGGTCATTTATTACCGAGTAAAATGCATTGGCGGTCATCGAACTTGTCTTGATAGCTCACTTTGATCATTGTATACGAGATATGGTGATTATACGGTCACTGGCTCAGCGTATAGCTCCATATTTGTCTGGTTGACTAGTCAAACAGTCCGCATGCGCCTCATTAGCTCGTGTTCTTTATCTATCTATGCAGGCCTACCTGTCAATGGAGAAAGAAATAAAAACCAAAATTATGCGTATGTGTGTAATCAAACCACGGACTCCTCGCTGCAACGCACACTCGTCAGCCAAATGAAAATGAAATACTTTGCGTCAGACACTCACGCTCACGTTGTCAAACCATGCTAATGCATGCACGTCGCCCTCTCAATCAAAGTCCTGCTCATGGCGCAACGCAAACGGTGATCCCATCACCTGCACGCACCGGCGGTGCCTAACATTACTGTTTAGACGTTTGATAGAGGCCTACGCGAACGCCGAGCATGTATTCACCTGGCTCAACACCAACGGTCATACTCGGGAGCGCCTTGCTCATGTATATCATCCATCACAACGACAATCTATAAAACAGCCTAGCTAGAGAGGGTACTATGGTACGGAGTATGTACTATCGTGAGCGACCGATAATAGTGCCACTGCACACGAGTGTGTGTCTGATCGATTCGTCCATTATTCGTAAGTTATGCATGGTTCTGTGGTGTCTAATGGTGGTCGTCGAAGTCTAGCTGGCGACAAGAGCGGTTGCATGGACGCCTGGTTGTCAATACGTGCCGCATATGCTTCAAAGGCTCGTCATCCATAAGTTCACATTTTACCACCACGCCAGTGTCTGACCGCCCTGGCCAACCGAAAAACCTTCCATTGCTACTGCGCGCTTCCCGCCTAAAACGGTCACCGTCTCTCCAGAACGTCAATGCTGCATTCACCGGACTTAACTGCAGGTGCAGTTGGTGTGTCACTAACTGGCGGGCCAGATGCCCGTTGGGCCCACACGTCAGTAACACAACGCACCTGTAGTTAAGTCACTGAAGCAGACGCCCGACGAACCTACTCCGGCGCCAGCCGTCCATTCGTATGCCGCGGCTCATTGCCATTCGCCCGCTATATTAACTTGAGCCCCAGCTCCCAGCCATAGCCAAACACCCACACTCATTCTCCTCCGGTCCCTTCCTTCTGTCGGCACCACTCCAACCATGGCCTCCTAGCGCTCCAAAGCTCTCTTGGACATACTATCATAGGAGCAGACAAAGGACATAGGCGGCTCCGCTCCGGGCATGATCCAAAGCTCTCTTCGACGTATTGTCACAGGAGCAGACGAAGGAGATTGCCGGCACCCCCCAGCTTCCCTCCGCCGCCTCGACCATGAAGCCAGCACGCGTGCGCAGCCGGCAGCGAGGAAGAGTAGTACACGGTGGGTCGCCGCCGCTCTGGTCCCAGGAAGGCCACAGCTACTCCACTCAGTCGACGCCAAGCTTGGTGGGGTAAACATCGGCGGCCAATTAGCCGCTTGACGGCGACGTGGAGGCGGAAATCTTCAGAACCTTTTGCTCCGGAGGAGGAGGTTATCGAGGCGGATGGGGAGGAGGCAAAGGCAATGGCCGGCTTTCTCGGGTTCATGGACGGACATGGTGGTCGGGCGCCGGCGATCGTTTAGATTAGGTTTACATTAGGTTTTAGTACGGTTTGTGCGAAATATGTAATGAATTTCGTCCAATTTGTAGGAAAAGTTTTCAAAATGTAATGAATTTCATCCGGTTAATTTGAAATTTGCTTTGTTTGCATGAATTTCGTCCTGTTAGTTCATATAGTAGTCGAAAGGTATGCGGGTAGCATCGGATGGCATCCATCAGTGTCCTCGGACAGATGCCGGCGTAAATTTGTGGGCTAGTGATGGAGATGCCCTAACTATCATGCTATAATTGCTAACAGTGCTCCATTATTTGGCAGGGAACAGTTATCCCTCGATCAAAATCAGATCCGTCGTGTTTCGCACTCCTCCCACGTAAGAGTGTAAACTCTTGCTTACATAAAAATGGAGCAAGCGGACGGTACTGTAGCACGTCATATCACTCAAACTAGCCCGCCTAACGCGCAGGAAAGCACCGCCCTCGTCATTTTGTTCTGGATTTCTATCGATCGATCGCACAAAAATGTTACGCTTTGCAAGTTCTAAAGGAAAAGGCGGCACACTTACGACTCGTACGCGTCGCACCCCCGACAGTCCGGCTCGCACACGGCTCACCATAGGGGACACACTTTGTCTTGCAATTTCACTACATGTGGGACTACAATTGAATAAACCGTCGATAGCCGAAATCTAATTGCTCGGCAGGCGTCGGCTAAGAAGAGAGAGACGGGGGAGGGAGAAGAGATCGCCCGCCCGCCGTGCACGGACTCCAAGAAATATATGGTGATAATGTGAGGTGGGCCATGCGGGAGTCCGGACCACTTCCAAGCCCGCTTCTGACCGCCCTGGCCCACCAGAACTCCGCCCCCCCCCCCCACCTCCTGGCGCACGCTCCCCCCTCAAACGCCAGCTGCCCTCCGCATGCATGCATAGCAAGTAGTACCGGTAAAATACTGGGCTATAAGCCCGCTTATGTGGAGGAGAGAGAGGCATTGACAAAGTCAAGGAGTGGGCTCTGCAAGAGCCCTTCTCTACACGTGCTCCTAGGTATAAAAAAATAATTCTAAAAAAAGAGGCACAAAAAATAATTGTGTCTAAAAAAGAAAGGTAAAAAACATTTGAGAGGAAATAGTGATGTAGGGTGGAACCCTAGTTGCCGATCTTTCACGATTTGGAGAGGATCCTACCAAGAACACGAAGAACACGAGAGGGAAAACGAGGGGAACACGAGGGAAAACGCAATAGAATCACTCAAACCAATGAGATCGGTCACACATATGCTAGATCCAAGAAACACAAATAGATACACGGTCCGAATCCAAGACAGGACGATACAAGTGGCAGTAGTTCATCTTCGAGAGGAGGTCTTGAAGCCGCGAGGGATCTTCCCGTGAAGGGGTCTTGAATCCAGGTGGATCTTCTCCAAAGAGGCCATGGTCTCTCACGAGGAGGAGATCCGTATGGATGAGCAAAGCTCTATCCCAAATGAGCTAATCCTTTACTAACCCTAGAAAGAGGGAGGAGGAGGTCTATTTATAGTCTAGTGCCACGAGGGGTTAGGTGAGGGGCGAAGGGGTACATGGGCCTCGGGCCCAATTACACTGTGCGCAGACATGCGTCGGACGTAACGGTGGGTTCCGATCGTCCGGAGGCTCGGGACGGTCCGGACGTCCGGAAGTCTTCGGACTTCCGCAAATAGCGTTCTGTCGCCGTGGCACCGGTCATCCAGTGGCGCTCGGTCGTCCGGGGCCTAGGGGGTGTCGGATGTCCTGTACTTGCCGGTCGTCCAGCCATTGTAGCTTTCGTCGGCTGGCCCTTCTGGCTGGCTGAGTGTCCAGGCGTCGGACGTCCAGCGTTGTCCAGTCGTCCGGTGGCTGAAGACTTAGGGCAGCTTCTTCTCTTGGTCCTTGTACTTGGCGTCCTCGCTAGCTTGTCCGTTGGATGTGGTGGCTTCGTGGCTTTCCTCTAAGTACCTGATCATGCATAGCACACACCTTGGAGGTAGTAGCCATGTCTCACATGTAGAAAGTGGAGGTTCGGAGAGGAGCGAGTTCACCTTGTGTCCAATGGCATACATTTGAGGTCTCTTCATATGTCCTCTTGGGGTTTGGAGAGTAGTCAGAGTGTACATGGGGATGAACGTGGGATGCTCTGCATCAAATAGATAGAGAAAAAGTGAGAAAAAGTTGTAACCTTATAGACAACCTTATAATCAACAGTATGGTAGTATTACATGAGGAAGGAGGGAGTGGTGCACATGCCAAGTTCACTGGGCTGCCATGTTTCACACTCCTCCGTCGTAACAGTGGAGACAATAGCTTTCATCAAAAATAAACAATGAATACTCGTTGCTCGTCCTCTATATCGGAAAGAATACTTTCATTCGCCGACATGTGGGACGTCGACCATCCGGGTCCACCTGCCATGCAAAAAATTATCCTGGTCTACCCCGGTCGTATCGCAGGCCTAACCTTTCCCACTGTAAGTTGGTCGGACGAAGGAACCATCATGACTTCGTTGAATTCCGCTTCTTCAAGAAAACTTACTGTACCCGCAATACTGCTACCACACGCGAAGATTGAACGGCACTGTACCACGTCATATCACTGAAACCCACTAGGCCGAACTAGCCCGCCTAGGTCATCTATTTTGGAATGGAGGGAGTATGTTTCTGTCCTGCTATGATTTTGTGTTGTACGTCTCTGTACTTTTGATACGATATTCATACCATATGAACCAAATGAGGCCTGAATGTATCTGTGTCGACTAAGACTACAATTTTAGGAGCTTGGGCTATTGGCCGATCGACGACGGATAAGTATAAGCGTACCACGAGCTCATCAGCCCTAATGTTTCTCTTTGGTGAGTGTTTTGCAAGTACTATAGCTTGCACAGTAGCTAGCCTACTAACACCAAGAATCATTAAACAAGCCCTGCTGATATGATAAACAATTCAAACTTACATCTAAGCATGCCATATATTACATCAAAAGCTGGTGAGGATACATCTATTTCCATAACTCGGAGAGGGTTCGCATGATTCACTATCAAACAAAAGTAGCAAGTACCGCCCACACAAGACAGTGCACTAGCCCTAATATGGTTTGATAACACACATCGTTCTGGTAATTAAACACATGGCAATGCAAACTACCATGAAGGATTAGCACGACCAACTATTTCTTGTCATCGATCTCTCGGGCAATGACCACAACACGAACAGCAGCATGGGAATCGATCTCTAGGGCAATGTCCACAGGACTGACCGCAACATCGGAATCAATCTCTGGGGTGATGTCCACAGGATGGACAGCGGCATCGGAATCGATCTTCGGGGCGATGTCAACAGGACGGATCGCGACATCGAAAACGATCTCTGGGGCGTTGTCCACAGGACGGGCCGCGACATCGGAATCATCAAGGACGTTCACCGGCACCTGCACAACCCTAGCATATTAGCGAGCACATTGCAAATAATCAAAAACCACAACTATGGTAAGCCATTATTTTTTACCTTGTGCAGCTCACCAGGGGATCCCATCCCTCCGGGGGGCATCTACTTGTCCTTGATGGGGGCCATCACCTTGCCAGGGGAATACTGCTTCTCAACGATGACTATCTCCTCAAACTCGGCCTTGAGCCTCGCATAGGTGGCCACTAGAGTTTCTGGTGTAGGCACGGTGGGGCCCCTTGCTATTATTCCAACTTTCTTTGAGCAGTTCATCCGCCAACATTGTCAACTCTTTGGCCAGTGCTTGTTTCTTGGAGTTCTTCGTCTCCATGGGTTGGCCCGCCAACATGGTCAACTCGTTGGTCGGTACTCGCTTCCTGGAGATCGCTATCTCCAGTAGGTTGTCTGTCAGCAACTCTTTGCCTAGTGCTCCAGGATCCATCAATGAACTGACAAACAAAAAGCAATCAAAAGGAAACCATAATCGCAATGAAAACAGGAAAATAATAGGCTGTGAGAATTGGTCGGTGCTTCGCAAAAAGAAGATTCTTGGAATGAAAATATAGCAATATAATATGATTCGCCCACCTTTCCTTCGTCGGTATAGAAGAAAAATGGCAGAAGTGAGTAGCCTGGAGTGAGGTTTTCTTCAAGAGAAGGGAGAAAGGGCTGCAACGAGCTTTCCAGTGAAATGATGGTTGCTTCGTCCAATCCAACTTCGAGGCCACTTTACCATTGCTGGCAAAGGTGTGGGTTTCGTGATATGACGGGTCATGGCGGCCACACCTGGGTGACTGGTGAGTCTCGACTGTAGCACCTCGCTGTGATTTGGTGGATGGCACGCGGGCCGGGATGCTTTGATGTCCCGCATGTAGATAGAGCAGCTAGTCATATAGGAGTACTCAATATTGTGCACCGCGACCAAGGCGGAGAGGAAAACGAGAGAACTACGTTATTAATGCATGAGTTTAATTAGGGTAGTTTTGTAAAGTACGAAATACATTCCTCCAATCACAAAATGCCTTGGTTGATGAGATTTGAGATTTGAGATTTGAGCCCTATAAACAGGAAGGGAGGGAGTATTGCACGCGGTGTAGTCTAGTCACTTGTTGAAATCTCTAGAAAGTCAAATACTCCTTTCCGGTTTACAGGGCTATACTAGCAAGTACTAGTACTACAATAGTGGGCTCAAATAGCAACTGTGTCTCATGCAAGAGCCTGGCTATATGCGTGCTCCAAGGCACAGCACCACGCCCCACCCCTACACAAAGACTGCCATGCGAGCGTTTGCAACTGCCATGTTCGAGTTGTGCTTGGCTCTTCACCTCTTCGAGAAGATGAACAATGATGTTACTACTACTTCTACAGTATCGAATCCACTGCTGCATGTCCGTCCACCTCGTGCGAGAGGGATAGCTTTAGCGAAAGCTTCTACTAGTCCTGCCAGCCACCACGCTCATGTGCAACGGAGGGACACAACTTCATTGACTTACTGCTCCTGCCTTTGCGTTTATGACAGGCGGGCTCAACAGGTGGGTTGCCCACCCATCATGCAGCCAAAGGCAGGTGCAGTTAAGGCACCGGAGCTTAGTCCGCGAGGGAGAGGGCGTTGTAGTAATCAAACTTCTCGGTCTTGTACGAGTTGACGTGACACATCAAAGCACTGCACTCGATATATTTCAATAATTTGCATTTACCGACACATTAATTACGCAACACATCAAAGCACTGCACTCTATATAAGTCTTTTTAGACATTTCAAATGGACTACAACATACGAATCTATGTAGACATGTTTTAGGGTGTAGATTCACTCATTTTGCTTCGTATGTAGTCACTTGTTGCAATCTCTAAAAAGACTTATATTTGGAAACGGAGGGAGTACAATGCATGCATGCATGGCGTGACTTTCCTTTTGATACTTGCATGTGTTGATTTGATGCACCTTGCCAAATTTTGACTATAAATTTAACTAACCAAATGTTCATGCATGTCACAAAAAATTACGGGGCTGTTTGGATTGTGACTATGTTTGTCTTATGTTGCCACATTATTTTTCCCACACTTGCCTAACTTGAGTTTCTCAAATTGTTAGACACACTTTGGCTTGCCTAAGGGAATCTTGCCACACTTTTTGTGTCTATGACATGTGGGGCTCACTGCTAATAAAAAAATTCTTGTCTTAGGTGTGGCTAATAAAAAAGAATTATATTTAGGAACGGAGGGAGTAGAAAATATAAATAATAGTGCATGTTGGGGCAACCCATGTGAAAGTGCAACTATCCCTAGGTGGTTTTGGTAATTCCCAACAACATATAGCTCATTGAGCTAACATCATTCCAAGATGAACATTTCAGGAAAAGCTCAATGAATGGCATGGCATGGATAAGGAAAGTGGATTCCTCAAAATACGAAGGATAAAAGGATTAGCTCAAGATCAAAAGCTCAAGACTCTACATTTTATATTTTAGTGATCTAAGATCACATTAAGTCTATAGGAAAAGCCAATACTATCATGGAGGGATGAGGTGTTGCTTAATGAGTTTCTTGCTCCACAGTGCTTAGTGATATGCTCCAAAAACCCTCAACTACTTTCTCATATCCACATATGACCCAAACCAAAAGTCAAACTCGGCCCCACCGATTCTTTCTACCGGCGCCACCGAGTTCACATGTCATAGCCACTGCCACAAACCCTAGGCAAATCGGTCTCACTGATAGGGATCTCGGTCTCACCGAGATGGGATTGTAATCTCTCTGTTTCCCTTCGTAACGTTTCGGTCTCACCGAGATGAGCGACCGGTCCCACCGAGATTGCAATGTAAACTCTCTGTTTCCTTTTCGTAACATTTCGGTCTCACCGAAATGAGCGAACCGGTCCCACCGAGTTTACCAGACCAACTCTCTGGTTAGCTTATTACCAAAATCGGTCTCACCGAGTTTGTGTAATCGGTCTCACCAAGATTACGTTATGCCCTAACCCTAACCATATCGGTCCTACCGAGTTGCATGTCGGTCCCACCGAAAACCCTAACGGTCACTAGATTTACTAAATCGGTCTGACCGAGTTTGTTGATTCGGTCCCACCAAGATTGGTAAATTGTGTGTAACGGTTAGATTTTGTGTGGAGGCTATATATACCCCTCCACCTCCTCTTCATTCCTTGATAGAGCCATCAGAACAAACCTACACTTCCAACCTACCATTTCTGAGAGAGAACCACCTACTCATGTGTTGAGGCCAATTTATTCCATTCCTACCATATGAATCTTGATCTCTAGCCTTCCCCAAGTTGCTTTCCACTCAAATCTTCTTTCCACCAAATCCAAATCCCGTGAGAGAGAGTTGAGTGTTGGGGAAACTATCATTTGAAGCACAAGAGCAAGGAGTTCATCATCAACACACCATTTGTTACTTCTTGGAGAGTGGTGTCTCCTAGATTGGCTAGGTGTCACTTGGGAGCCTCCGACAAGATTGTGGAGTTGAACCAAGGAGTTTGTAAGGGCAAGGAGATCGCCTACTTCGTGAAGATCTACCGCTAGTGAGGCAAGTCCTTCGTGGGCGACGGCCATGGTGGGATAGACAAGGTTGCTTCTTCGTGGACCCTTCTTGGGTGGAGCCCTCCGTGGACTCGCGCAACCGTTACCCTTCGTGGGTTGAAGTCTCCATCAACGTGGATGTACGATAGCACCACCTATCGGAACCACGACAAAAACATCCGTGTCTCCAATTGCGTTTGAATTCTCCAAACCCTTCCCTTTACATTCTTTCAAGTTGCATGCTTTACTTTCCGCTGCTCATATACTCTTTGCATGCTTGCTTGAATTGTGTGAAGATTGCTTGACTTGTGCTAAGATAGCTAAAATCTGCCAAAGACTAAAATTGGGAAAAGGTTAAGTTTTTAATTGGTCAAGTAGTCTAATCACCCCCCCCCCTCTAGACATACTTCCGATCCTACAAGTGGTATCAGAGCTTTGGTCTCCATTTGCTTTGATTTCCATAGCTTTTGGTGGTCATAGCCTTGGTTTCACAACCTAGGAGAGTATGGCGTCTAGCGAGGGAAATTATCACCGTAGAGGTCCTTACTTTGATGGTACGAATTTTGCTAGTTGGAAGCATAAGATGAAAATGCATATTCTCGGACATAACCCCGCCGTTTGGGCTATTGTGTGTATTGGCTTGCAAGGTGAATTCTTTGATGGGAGAGAACCGAACCGTGAAGCTAGCACGGATGAGTTGAAGATGCTGCAATACAACACTCAAGCTTGTGATATCCTCTTCAATGGATTGTGCCCCGAAGAATTCAACAAAATCAGCCGTCTTGAGAATGCAAAGGAAATTTGGGATACTTTGATTGATATGCATGAAGGTACCGACTCCGTCAAGGAATCCAAATTGGATGTGCTCCAAAGTCAACTTGACAAGTTCAAAATGAAGGATGGTGAAGGTGTCACTAAAATGTACTCTAGGCTTGCTCTTATCACAAATGAGATTGCGGGCTTAGGAAGTGAAGAGATGACTGACAGATTCATCATCAAGAAGATCCTAAGAGCATTGGATGGAAAATATGATACCGTGTGCACATTGATCCAAATGATGCCCAATTACAAGAATCTCAAGCCAACTGAGGTCATTGGAAGAATTGTTGCTCAGGAGATGTCACTCAAGGATAAGGAGGAACTTCACAACAAGTCAAGTGGTGCTTACAAAGCCTCATTTGAAGCCCCTACATCATCAAGTGAGAAACAAACCTTCAATGAAGAATTGAGCTTAATGGTGAAGAACTTCAACAAATTTCACAAGAGTAGAAGCAAAGATAGAAGCTCTAAGTCAAGGTCCTACAATGAAAAAGGATCTTCTAGTTGAGAGCGCAATTGCTACAATTGTGGGAGACCCTGACACTATTCCAATGAGTGTACGGCACCCTACAAAAGAAGAGAAGATTCTCCCAAGAGAAGAAGTAGAAGAGAAGAATCACCACCAAGAGAGAGGAGGAGTAGAGATGATCGTTATGAACGAAGAACATCCCGGAGAAGCAAGGATTCGGAAAGGAAGGACAAGTCATCAAGGAGCTACACAAAATGAAGACATCAATCTCATGTTGGTGAATGGGTATCCGGCTCCGACTCCGACAATCACTCCAAGAGAAGCTATCACTTCGACTCCGAACATACTCAAGATGAAGGTGTTGCCGGTCTAGCACTTGTGTCAACCAACTCCTACGACATGTTTGATTCACCAAATGAAGGACTTGGAAGATGCTTCATGGCTAAAGGCCCTAAGGTAACACACCCCGAGTATGTTGATTTCAATAGTGATGAAGATGACTTGTTAGGTGATGATGATTTACTTGTTGACAACTCTAGTGATGAATACTATGATGAAACGTCAATTAATCATGCTAATCAAGATAAAACGAATGAAATTGATAAGGAGAAGATTGAGCTTCTAACTAAAGAACTAAACACTCTTAAGTTAGCTCATGAAACTATCTTAGAAGATCGTCGAGAACTTTTAAGGGCTCATGAGAAGTTATGCTTTGAAAAGCTCAACCTTGAGCAAGAGCATGAGTTCTTAAAGGCAATCAATGATGATCTCCGTAAGAAAAGTTCTTCTTACATTGCCAAGCGTTTACTCTTATCAACTTACATGCCTCAAGTCAAGTCCATTAACAAGAACAAGAAAGATTCTTCCTCTAGTAGTAACAATAATCATGTTAAATCCAATATTGTTGCTTCTAGTAGTTCTCTTGATTCCACTAATGATTCTCTTAGCCAAGTTACACTTGTGCAAGAAAATAGCTTATTGAAGGGAATTATAGAGAAAGGTGTTTACAAGAGCCTTGCCGGGAGTAAGCAATTTGAGGAAATTGTACGCAAGCAAGGAAGGCACCGGAAGAACCAAGGTGCTGGTTTTGAACGAAAGTTCAATGCCAATGGAGTTGAGTGGGAAGATCAATATCCCAAGACAAAGTTTGTTCCTCAACAAGAGAAGTATGATCCTACTTCCTTCAAGGGGACACAAGCTCAAGATGATATTCCACCACAAGACAACAAGCAAAAAGGCAAGGACAAGCTTCAAGAGGAGATTGATGCATTTGAAGAAGCTCCTAAGGACTTGGTCAAGTGGGTTCCCAAGACAACGTTAAGTTCTACTTCATCAAGTACGACTACAAATCCAAGGATTCTCGTCAAGATGATGTGGATCCCGAAGAAGAAGAAGTAGAGAGTTCTTGAGGGTGACTCCGCCAACATACTTCACTCATATCATTTTTCCAACAACAAGTGCAATCAACTTCCACATCTTGCACTAGTTCAAGGAGTCACAAACCCTCTTGTTGGTAAGACAAGGGACAAGGTAACCTAATGCTTTCATGGACATCATCTTAAGTGTGCATCACTCTATGTCTATGGATATCCTTGTTTGTTCCTTGTGGGACTAACCCGTGTAGGTAATTAAAGTGCAACTCACTCCAAAGGATTGCTCCAAATGATCTTCATCAACATTGAGCATCCACATCTTCAACACCTACATGAAGTCATCATTGACAAAACCCAAGGTTAGTTCATCCCTCTAAGGGGGGATCTCACATCTAGGGGGAGCTTAACTCTAAGAATTGAGTCAAAGCAACTCTAATGGTGTGAACACATCAATGCATTATGTAAAAGTGGTAACCCCACTTGAGCTTAAACGATGAGTATGACCTATGATCAAACGTTCTCATTTGACTCCTAAGTCAATATACTCATATATAGATGACCTAGTCATCGCCAATTGTTTGATAGATGCTAGAATTGGATGTGCATGCTTTGCCACATATTTCATTTGCCATTTTATTGTGTGAGCATGTTGGTTGGATATTTAACTCATTCGAGGACATCCACTTGTTGCTTTGATTGATTGGTTTCTTTTTCTTTTGCCAAGTGGATGAACAAGAATGCCTAAGAACCTTCTCTAGCTATCTATGCTTTTCTTGTCTCAAACTCTATTCATGCTACATCACAAAATTTGATCAAGTCGAATTTGAACCACTCTGTGTGAGGAGCACTCGGAGTCCCCGATTCGTCATAGACTTAAACTTCCAAAACTTCTTTGTGCGTTTTGGTCTGACCGATTCTTCCATTTCGGTCATACCAAGATCACTAAGTCGATCTAGGTTTTCAATCTCGGTGCAACCGATTTGAACTTTTCGGTCTCACTGAGTTGCTGTAACTGTCAACAGTTATGCATCTCGGTTCCACCGAGTTGTTCCGCTCGGTCACACCGACAGGTTCGGGCTATATATACTCACGGGCAAAAATTTGGAAAACTTTCTCCAAACCCCTTCGCCCGCGCATAGCTCGCTCTACCCTCAGGGTCTCCGGATCATCGATTTCGTTGCCAGCCGCCTCCTGTCGCTGGTCTCCGCCGCTGTCAACGAAATTCAACCCCGTCGTTGCTGCCGTAGAGAGTTCATTGCCAAGCTAGGGTATGGGCTCGATCACAGTGCTATCCCTGTCTAATTCCTAGCACATTGTGTTCATCATGATTCTTGCCACGATTGAAACGATTCTATCCAGTCAAAACAATCCTTAGATTAGAAGTGAATTGAAAATTTAGGGTTAGTTTCCGCCAAAACCATCTCGGACCCACCAAGTTGTAGAACTCGGTTCCACCGATTCGGCTAAGGCCATTGCACAAGTGATTCTCGGTCTGACCGAGAATTGTAAATCGGTGTGACCAAGTTCAGGACTTTGTGAAACCCTAGCAGTCTCGGTGCCACCGAACTGTGACACGGTCTGACCGAGATCACTAGTTTAGGTTCCAAAAGCTGCTTCGGTATCACCGAGTTTGCAAATCGGTTGATCCGAAATGCTTTCTGTGGAAAACTAAAACTAAGTTTTTGAATCATTCTTTTGCAAAAACCTCTACATTTTGTGATGCTCATCCACTCTATCTCATCTATATCTATTCACAGGGTCTGCAGTCAGTATTTTCAATATGTCTGATCAAAGTGATAGCGAGAACTAGTCAGAGGAGCAGATTCACATGAGTGAGGGCACTAGTCCCTCTAGCACCTCAGATGATGGCAGCAGGAGCACCCCAAGCAACTTGCCCAAAGCTGCCACCAGGGCCAGAAAGAAGAAAACCTCAGAATGTGAGGATGAAGACTATGTGGCAGTTGAGGATGAGGCCACTTCCAAGAAGAAAGTGCTCAAAAAGGAATATGGCACAGCTGCAACCACTAAGCCTGGTATGAAGACCAAAGTGCCTGCAAAGAGAACTCCCATGTCTAAAGCCAGAGCCTCTACTCAAGTACCAGAGACATCTGATCCCAAAGAGGCTGCTGCAAAAGGGAAGAAGAGGAAGGAAAGGGTCAAGAAGACCATGTCCAGAGTTGTTGGACAACCTTCCATGATGGAAGAGGAAGAGGAAGAAGAGGCTGCTGCACCAGCACCCAAGGCTCAAAAACTTATGGGTGATGCTATTAGGTCAGGGGCTGCACCATCAAAGTCCAAAGAAGCACCCAAAGCTGCCTCCAAGCCCAAGACTGCACCTAAAAGGAATACCAGAAGCATACCAGCTGCTGAGAAGAACAAGGCCCGAGTGCCTAAAGTTGCTGAAGAAGAAGAAGATGAAGGACAAGTTCTGAGGAAGCTGAAGCCTAAAATTCCAGACCACAATGATGCTCATCCTGTGGCTGAGAACATGAAGCTAAGGAAGGATGCAGGACTTAGACAGTGGAGATTGTCTGATCCTTATGCAATCAGGAGAAGGACTGCTGTTGACTACAGGTTCCACACTAAGGAACAGCAGGATTTCTATGAGACAGTGTTGCTGGACAAGAAGCCTATAGTTTGTGACATGAGGTGGGTGGACTGGAAATACATGAAGGAGAATGAGGAACACTATCTTGGTGTGTATGACAATTTCAGTGCTTGTGGAGTTGCAGACTTTGTTGGACAGAAGTTCACAAAGTGGAATGATGAGCTCATAATGCAATTCTACTCCACAGCACACTTCTATCCAGATGGCAGGATAGTATGGATGTCTGAAGGTACAAGGTACCAGTCTACAATTGAAGAATGGGTAAATCTGATAAATGCACCAAAGGAGAGTGAAGATGACTTGGATGTCTATGCCAAGAAGAAGAAGGATCATAATTCTATGGCCCACATGTACAAGGAGATCCCAGATAAAGCTCTTAAAACTCATAAGTTTGGATCTGTACATTTCCTTCTGTCAGGACTGCCTACCATCAACTGGATCCTTAGGCACACACTCTTGCCCAAGTCAGGATATCACAACATGATCAGAGGCCATGCAATCAATCTGCTACACATATTTGATGTGCCTCAAAAGTTCAAGGTCATGAGCCTCATAGTTGAGACTATCAAGAGGATAGCAGCTGACCAGAAGAGAAGCTATGAGTATGCCCCACAAATCCATGAGCTGATTAACTTCAAGATGGGCACAGACACATACTTGTTGGATAAGGAACACTTTGCTATCTATCCAGATTTTGAGGACAACCAAGTGGTTATGGATGAAAATGAACCAACTTTTGTGCATGCTCAAGCAAAGAAGGAGAAGGCAAGGACAGAGAAGGCTACCAAGATGCCAACAATGGAAGAGGCATCTTAGTACTTTTTGAAGAGCAAACAAGATCAACTAGGCTACTTGATTGCATCCACTCTGAGGATTGAGAAAGGGCTGGCCACCTTGACTCAAAACCAGGAGAGCCTGGAGAGGATCATGGAGCAGAAGTTCTATGACTTGGATCTGAAGGTAACTGAGATCCAGTCTGTTGTTGAGCAGCTTCAGGATGATATGCAGGAGAGGAAGGGCAAGACAACCACAGATGCATTTGCCAGAGTGCCTAGAGCTCAGAGATCAGCTGCACTGCGAGTGACAGACACCAGAGCCACTTCATCTACACCATCTATAGCTCCAGTGCAACCAGCTCCAGCACCTACACCTCCAGCTCCATCCACATCAACTGAAGTCTTCGTCCAAGGAGTCATCTCTACACCACCACATCAAGACCAAGCCTGAGAGTCGATCTAGCACTATGCATTTTCTAGGAACTTTTTGGTAACTTGTTGCCAAAGGGAGAGAAAAATGTATAGATCATAGGCTTCGAGAGAGAGTGTTGCTTTTTGTTCTCTCTTGCTTTGGTGGTTGAACTTTATTTGCTTTTGCTTGCTTGAGATACCACTTTATTGCCTATGTGATACAATGATGATCATGTGTTTGATCATATGCTACATTTATGCTTGTTGGATGACATTATCCCATCTATCTCTATGTGATCATTCACTTTGCTTGGTGATGATTGCATGTATTCAATCTTTATTATTTTGAGCGCTCCACCAAGATGTATGTGACATGGAAGAGTAACCCATGAGCCTAACTCCTTGTGCATTTGCAGTCCAAAGCAAATCTTAAACTATGCACAAATTTAGGGGAGCTCTTGCTTATCACATACTTCTCAAAGCGATGGTGTTTTTTAATCTCATTATCATTTGTCGAAGCTTTGATATATATGTTGTCATCAATTACCAAAAAGGGGGAGATTGAAAGTGCAACTATCCATAGGTGGTTTTGGTAATTCCCAACAACATATAGCTCATTGAGCTAACATCATTCCAAGATGAACATTTCAGGAAAAGCTCAATGAATGGCATGGCATGGATAAGGAAAGTGGATCCCTCAAAATACGAAGGATAAAAGGATTGGCTCAAGCTCAAAAGCTCAAGACTCTACATTTTATATTTTAGTGATCCAAGATCACATTGAGTCTATAGGAAAAGCCAATACTATCAAGGAGGGATGAGGTGTTGCTTAATGAGTTTCTTGCTCCACGGTGCTTAGTGATATGCTCCAAAAACCCTCAACTACTTTCTCATATCCACATATGACCCAAACCAAAAGTCAAACTCGGCCCCACCGATTCTTTCTACCCGGCGCCACCGAGTTCAGATGTCATAGCCACTACCACAAACCCTAGGCAAATCGGTCTCACCGATAGGGATCTCGGTCTCACTGAGATGGGATTGTAATCTCTCTGTTTCCCTTCGTAACATTCCGGTCTCATCGAGATGAGCAATCGGTCCCACCGAGATTGCAATGTAAACTCTCTGTTTCCTTTTCGTAACATTTCGGTCTCACCGAAATGAGCGAACCGGTCCCACCGAGTTTACCTGACCAACTCTCTAGTTAGCTTATTACCAAAATTGGTCTCACCGAGTTTGTGTAATCGGTCTCACCGAGATTACGTTATGCCCTAACCCTAACCATATCGGTCCTACCGAGTTGCATGTCGGTCCCACCAAAAACCCTAACAGTCACTAGGTTTACTAAATCGGTCTGACCGAGTTTGTTGATTCGGTCCCACCGAGATTGGTAAATTGTGTGTAACGGTTAGATTTTGTGTGGAGGCTATATATACCCCTCCACCTCCTCTTCATTCATTGAGAGAGCCATCAGAACAAACCTACACTTCCAACCTACCATTTCTGAGAGAGAACCACCTACTCATGTGTTGAGGCCAATTTATTCCATTCCTACCATATGAATCTTGATCTCTAGCATTCCCCAAGTTGCTTTCCACTCAAATCTTCTTTCCACCAAATCCAAACACTAGTAGAAAAAGGGTCAAACGTGAAGCACATTAGTGTCGGTTTGTATTAGAGCCGGCACAAATGTATACATTAGTGCCGGTTCCAACGGCTAGCCGGGCTGCTCTCATTAGTACCGGTTCGTGGCTAACCTTTAGCACCGGTTCGTGCCACGAACCGATACTAATGAGGGTGGTGGCAGGATGTTGTCAGTCTGGGCCCCCTCCAGCACCTTTAGTACCAGTTCGTACCACGAACCAATACTATAGGTCCTCCTGCATATAAACCCTTAGTCCAACTCGCCATGTTCTTCCCCCTTTCCCCTCTCCTCTCCTCTCTGTTCTTCCTCTTCTCCCCTCGAGCTCATCACACATTTTGCCCAAAAATTTTCAAGATTTGAAGGCCCCCATCCATTCAAGCTTAAGTGATCACAAAGGTTAGCAACTTTGTCCTTTTATCTCTCATTGCTAGATTAGCTCTTGCAATACTTTATATAGTTATTAATTTGTGAGTTTAGTAATTTGGGAGGAAATATATATATGTGCTAGTATTTGATTTATATGCAATTTGAGGTCAAAATAACACTTAGTTTGCATATGTAGGTGTGGTTTACTTAGTGCCTTCTAAATCTCCGTCGTAACCACCGTCGATCGCCCGCACCGTCCCGTCGCCGGCACCACCTTGTGGTGAGCCACTTGTTCATGAAATTTTATATAAAAAATTGATGTTTGTGTGATTTGGATATATAGTTACTCGTATAATAATTATCTTACCCGTACGTTGTTTGTTATACATAGTGCCATGGTTTTGATATCCGTCCCCGTCGGCCCTCGTCCTTGTTATGATTCGGATGTGGTATATTCTCTTTTAAAACTATTTGTTGCATTTCGTGTTTATGACAAATTATGCCCATCAAGTTGACATAGATATTTTTATCTACGAGGTATGTGAACCGGAAACAGTGGTGTCCGCTTTGATGCAGAAACCAAGACGGGAAAGGAAACATATTATGGTTATATACAGGACATATGGGAACTTGACTATCGACGTGGTTTAAAGGTCCCTTTGTTTCGGTGCAAATGGGTCAATATGACACGAGGCGGGGTAACGGAAGACCCGCAGTACGGAATGACAACAGTGGATCTCAACAATCTTGCGTATGCAGACGAACCATTCGTCCTAGCCAATGATGTGGCACAGGTTTTCTATGTGAAGGACATGTCTACCAAGCCAAGAAAAAGAAAAGATAAGCAAGCGAATGCATCGTACGATGAGCCAAAGCGGCACATAGTTCTTTCTGGGAAGAGAAACATCGTGGGAGTGGATGACAAGACAGACAAGTCAGAAGATTATGAAAAGTTTGATGAAATTGCTCCATTCACAGTGAATATTGACCCGAGCATCCCGTTAAATGATGAAGATTTTCCACGGTTACGGCGCAAAGGGACACACGCGAAGAAAAAGTTTCACACCCAAAGATCTGGGATGTGATCGGCTTCACTATCATCACTTTCTTCTTTGTTTCACACCCAGAGGGGAATCTCTGTAATCGGGTCAATGCTCACGTTGCTTAGCTTCAAGCCTTCAGGAATACGGTAGATTGCACGGAGCTATGCGTAGTGCAGTTTACACTATTCCGAAAGGCTTGAAGCAAATTAACGAGCATTGCACCTCTTTTCTTATTTTTAATAACTTATTACAACTCCGGACTTCTTCTGTTATGGCAAAAACTAATTGCACGTCGACATTTCTTTTTTTTAAGTTATAACTCCAGACTTTGACCATCAAGTTTTGCAGAAAAGAAAAAATAAAGCAGAAAAGAAAAAAATTTATATTTGCTATTTTTCAATCGTTTACAAAATGACCATGAAATTGAAAATCACTACAAAATGAACTCTGAAAATGTTGAATTTTGGCAAACTAGATGAAAAACTACTCACAAATAAATAGAAGAAAATAAATGTAACAGAAAAGAAAAAACTATACAAAAAACTACGCAAAAATAAATAGAAGAAAATAAAGCAGAAAAGAAAAAAACTATAAAAAAATTGGGGCGTTGCCCTGTGGGCCTGATAGGCCACAGATGAAATTACAGACCTTAAAGGCCCAGCAGACTCACAGGGCAGCGCGCAGAGTTTAGGCAAACCAGCCTGCTATATAGAGGAGTTCGAAGTGGTAGCCGTGGCAGGGTTTATAAACCAGTGCGGCTGCCCTTCGCCCGGCGAGGTGGGACTAAAATTTGGGGTGGCAGCGCGTGGCCTTTAGTACCGGGTCGTGGAACAAACCGGCACTAAAGGGGGGGCCTTTAGTACCGGTTTGTTCCACCACCCGGTACTAAAGGGGGTCGCCTCCTGCCGCTTGGCCTGGCCAAAACAGGCATTTAGTATCGGTTGGTGGCTCCAACCGGTACTAAAGGGGGGGTCTATATATACAACACGTCCGAAAATTTCGTTTTCTCTCTCTGTTTGTTCCTCTGTTTCTGTCTCCGTCGCCGTTGCCGCCACCCTCGATCGTCTCCGTCGCCGCCCCCGTCCCCGTCGCCGCCCCCGTCCTCGTCGCCGCCGTCGTCTCCGTCGCCGCCCCGGGCCCGCCCCCGTCCCCGTCGCCGCCCCCGTCCCCGTCGCCGCCCCCGTCCCCGTCGCCGCCCTCGTCTCCGTCGCCGCCCCCGTCCCCGTCGCCGCCGTCGTCGCCGTCGCCTCGCCGTCACCGTCGCCCCGCTGTGAGCTCTCCCCCTCTAACCCCTCTCCCTCGCCCCCGGCGGCCACCATGGGCGCCGCCCCTCCCCGAGCACACACACACACACAAGAGCATGATGAACACACACACACACATATGTATGAATTAGTTTAGATTATTTAGATTATTATTGTTTTAGTTATCAAAATATAATGCTTAGTTGAACTAGTTGAATTAATATATAGAACTAGTTTATTTTTAGTAAATGCTTAGTTGAACTTGTTGAATTAATATATAGAACTAGTTTATTTTTAGTAAATGCTTAGTTGAACTTGTTGAATTAATATATAGAACTAGTTTATTTTTAGTAAATGCTTACTTTGAACTAGTTGAATTAATATATAGAACTAGTTTATTTTTAGTAAATGCTTAGTTCAACTAGTTGAATTAATATAATAATTAACTAGTTTATTTTTAGTAAATATAATGCTTAGTTGAACTAGCTAGTTGAATTAATATATAGAACTAGTTTATTTTTAGTAAATGCTTAGTTGAACTAGTTGAATTAATATATAGAACTAGTTTATTTTTAGTAAATGCTTACTTTGAACTAGTTGATTTAATATAACTAGTTTATTTTTAGTAAATGTTTAGTTGAACTAGTTGAATTAATATGTAGAACTAGTTTATTTTTAGTAAATGCTTAGTTGAACTAATTGGATTAATATAACTAGTTTATTTTTAGTAAGTGCTTAGTTGAATTAATAGAAGTAGTTGAATTAATTGAATTATTAAGTGTTTAATGTTTCGCCTAATATGAACATAGGAAATGTCGTCTGACGATGGAAAAAAATTTGGTATGTGCCAATACTGTGAAGACCAGCGCGGTCAGTGCAACAGAAATTTCCTTGTTGATGGTAGGCGATTCAGCATCAAGCTGGATGAGACTTTCGAATTCGATACAGTAAGTCACAACGACAAGTCTGTTTTCGTAATTAAGCATGACTTATATATGCTTCATTTGCCTGACTTATAATTTTTAATTTTCACTATTCTACTAGTACATCCCCTGCCATGCAAGAATTTTTGTCTTGGATAAGATAGGTTTCAAAGATATGAAAACTATGGAGGTAAAGAGAGCTTACCTGAAAACTGAGCATGATGGTTATACTTTCAACTTCAAAGTATACAATGCACACACATACACCTATTTTAAATGCAAAACTTGGCAAGCACTATGCAAGGCTTATGCATTTGAGCCTGGTATGGTTATCACCTTTGATATTCGTCCGGAAGATGATATTGAAGGTAATAGAGACATATGGGTCGATGTGCAGACGCCTCCAGTTCTACCATTATGTGAATTCTTCTCAAATATATTTTTGTCTTTGATATTGCTTATTTCAAAAAATAACTGACAACTAATTTCTATTGACAGCTTATCTCCATTCAACCAAACATGTCCGGCGCTTGGTAGACAGGACCTTCTACTGTCTCGGAGCTGAACTAAACTGCGAGGAGATAAGTCATTATGTTTCATGGCTTGAGGATCTTCATACTATCAAGACAAATTTTTTTCCTGCACTTAGAAATGTTAGTACTCAAAACGTGCGACCAATAGTGATGGTATTGAACTACGGTCACATCTATTTAGGAATGATGGTAAGATATTTACTATTTGTCCTCAGTGCATATTTTGCATACATATTTTTTCGCTAAACTTTCATTGCTAAGTATATTAATTAAGTACTATACGATGTTCTTCAACAGGGACTCCCGATGACAGTTGTGCCTCAGGGGATCGAGACTAAAGGTCAGATGTCAATTGTTAGCTTACGACCCAGATATCCTGCATTGCACATGAATGCATTCAGGATTCCTAGAAGCGATGAATGCTTAATAGTGAAAGATTGGAGGAAAATTGTTAATGATCGCAGAGAAGTACTAGGGGGCAGCAATGAGAAGCGCAGCCCACGATTAGGAGACAGGTTCATCGGCATGCTCCAGTATGATCAATCAGGAGAGCTATACATGTTCTATGCTATTTTACCAGAGAGAGAGTAGCTAGCAGGAGTGATTTAGCTAGCTCTTCATGCTGCTCTTAATTAGTACTTGTCCTTTCATGTCCGTGTTCTTCGTTCTGAACTTAAGTGATTTGCTTTTATGGTGTTATATATGAACGCTTATAATATCATGACAATCATGTTGAACTCGATGATTGGTTCTACTAGAAATTCTATTTATATATATATATATATATGCATAACGTTTACAATGTGTAGTATCGTAAAATACCAGCAAACGAAAAAGAATTAAAATGGAAACACAAAATTAAATGAAAAAGAAATCATAAAACTAAAAACCCCCAAACCTTATAGTACCGGTTGGTCTTACCAACCGGTACTAAAGGGCTCCAGGCCCCCGGAGCTGGCTCGTGCCACGTGGTTGCCCTTTAGCACCGGTTCATGCTGAACCGGTACTAAAGGGGGGGCTTTAGTGACCACACTTTAGTGCCGGTTATGGAACCGGCACTAAAGGGCCTTACGAACCGGTGCTATTGCTCGGTTCTGCACTAGTGAAATCCTGTGAGAGAGAGTTGAGTGTTGGGGAGACTATCATTTGAAGCACAAGAGCAAGGAGTTCATCATCAACACACCATTTGTTACTTCTTGGAGAGTGGTGTCTCCTATATTGGCTAGGTGTCACTTGGGAGCCTCCGACAAGATTGTGGAGTTGAACCAAGGAGTTTGTAAGGGCAAGGAGATCGCCTACTTCGTGAAGATCTACCGCTAGTGAGGCAAGTCCTTCGTGGGCAACGGCCATGGTGGGATAGACAAGGTTGCTTCTTCATGGACCCTTCTTGGGTGGAGCCCTCCGTGGACTCGCGCAGCCGTTACCCTTCGTGGGTTGAAGTCTCCATCAACATGGATGTATGATAGCACCACCTATCGGAACCACGACAAAAAAAATCCGTGTCTCCAATTGCGTTTGAATTCTCCAAACCCTTCCCTTTACATTCTTGCCAGTTGCATGCTTTACTTTCCGCTGCTCATATACTCTTTGCATGCTTGCTTGAATTGTGTGAAGATTGCTTGACTTGTGCTAAGATAGCTAAAATCTGCCAAAGACTAAAATTGGGAAAAGGTTAAATTTTTAATTGGTCAAGTAGTCTAATCACCCCCCTCTAGACATACTTCCGATCCTACACCATGTTTCCTATAATTTTAGCCGTGGGCTTGTTCACAAATTTTACGAGGGGGTGGTTGTTCATTTAATGGAGGGACTTGTACCAGACTTGAACGATACCAAGTGCGACCTGGCACACCGTAACACCACTTGGAATAAGCTTGTAGCTATCTCAAAAAACAATCAACAACTAAAAAATGGCGACCTGGCACGTACACAATTTTAAATGATTTTTTTGATGGAGTGAAAAAGGAAAACTACCCCACTACGTATATATAGGCCGGAGCCTCCGCGCTGGCTTGCTAGGGTTGCTCTATTCACACACTCTGATCCTCTCCAGATCTAAACAAGATAGCGGTGGTAACACTGTCTTTCTCCCTTCAAAAAACACTGTCTTTCTATCCTCACTGCTGGTTATAGATCCCGACGTATCCCCCTCCGCTGGTGAAGAGGAGGAGGGGCAGCGTTTAGGCCGTCGTTGACAGCGAGGGAGGAGACCCACTGCCAACCGCACCATTATCTCTGGACGAGCGCCGGCGCGGGAGGTCCTCTGATCCCTTCGTCGTTGCCCTAGTGTGGGTGTATCTGGCCTCCCGCCGCCCACCTATCCACATCTCGACGACCTTCAGGTATATCTTCCTTCGAAAACGCCTTAGCTCTACTTCCCCAGCTCGCTACGTCGCTGCATGTGCATCATTTTCTACCTCTCAGCCCCTCTTGATCGGATGGTCCAATGTCACCTATTTTTTTCTTCTATTGTTAGAGGTAAAGCTACTTCATGGAGTCAAATCTTGTACTTGGTTCAAACAAGAAATAAAGTGGGGGTGGGGGAATTTAGTATGTACATCAGACTTGGTACAAACAGGAAGGAAAGGGGGTGAAAGTAGTACAGACTGGTCATCCAACCAGTCTCTTGGTCGAAAAGGGAAATATAGGGGTAATGTTGTACACAGTTGTATGACCAAGACTAGATTTGCTATCCACACATAGGAGTAGGTGGCTAGAGTGAACAAAAATGAGACCAACCCAGATATGTTTCTTGGATGTTTGTTTCTCGGGGCAACAAACTATGAATCACCACTTTATGCCCTGTTTAGGTACATGGTGCTGGACTGCTGATGCACCCACTATCCCATGCCCTTATATGAAATATTTAGCTGTTCTTAATCTAATGCCCCTGGTAAAATGAAGCCATGGCACTGTTATAAACCATGACAAGTTTAGCCAAATGTTTTTGCTGTAATTGTTTGAGATTCTGACTATTTCCTCTGTAGTTTTTTGTGCAAACAGGGATATCCATTTCACCTGGTTGATGTTGTGACCTTTTGGTGCACTGTACAAAACACTTCTTAAAAGAAGTGACTTTTGTGCTGTTTAACTGGAATGCCAAAATGGAACAGTTGGTTCATTTCGGTGGAACTGCACAAAGGGAGATATGTGTTCCAATCCTGATCATCTGTATTGGCACCATAACATTCATTTAGGTAAGAATGATATTTAATGCATGTGTTCATCTCTATTTTGCGACTGCCATGAGAAAATAATGCTATTTTTTACTAGTACACTTATACTCCCTCACTGACAAAACCAATTCTGAAATAGAAGGCCAATCATGTACTTGGTTTCACCAACTAGTGAGGAGAAAGAGAAATAGAGCATGAAGAGGAAGAAGAAGAAGAATAAACAGTGCCAAGGTGATCTTGCTAAAGCCATAGGCCTCAGTCGAGGCCATTCAAGGGCTCCGGCAATGACTACCTTACATGTGAGACGATCCTCCAGGGAGCCCTTCCACTTCTGTTGTCTCACTTAATTAATTAGGAGTACTTAAGTACCACTAATTTATTGTTGCCTAATTTTCCTGTTGGGGTTAAACAAATCTTTAGTAGCACCCTATGCTGAATCATGTACGTGTGTATGTTTGTTTATGGAGGTGAATCATGTGGTGGAGCAGGGAGGGAATATTATTAGTGTCATGACATAATAGTGCTATTGTTTTGCATGTCAATTTATTGCCATTGGTTCAATGAGGTAATGTTTTGCGTACTGTCCATCATGAATTTGATGCTACTGTTAGAGTAATATGCTAATGTCTTTCTATCCTTTCTCACTAAGCTAATGAAGGTCTCACCTTGTTCCTACTTGTGCAAACAGGGATCATGTTGTGCCAATCATACATTTTAGTGGAACTACACAAGACAATACAATGAACTGTATCCCGGCTAGTGCTTTAACTCTGCTGGAAGTTCTTGATAATCTTCCGATATAATCTCAGCACTGGTAAACAAGAGTGATTTCAACCATACATTTGAAGTGCACAAAAATATATACTATTGAGTGATTCCAGTGAGTGCTTTATCATCTCTTATGGGGCGACATGAATAAGCTGTTTTCCTCGGCTTGGTACGGGCCTAAGGCCTTCATCCATATTAGTTTGTTGTCATCTCTATTTGTATCGTGCTACTGTCATGAGAAACTCCTTTATATTTGCACGTTAAAGTTTTGCAACCTATGATACATGGCAATGCTTTGAGTGTTGAGCTAATTGGCACTGATTAAATAAACTAATACCTCTCTTTAAGCAAGACTACTATGTTGCTAACTTTACCCATTAAGATAATGAGGGTGCTTCTATTTGTTAGTGTATGTTTCATCAACTAGTCCCACTATTACAGTAATCTCACTCTCTCAATATATGTGCCAACAGGGATGCTCGATTTTGGTGGAACTGCACAAAAACTTTGGGTGCTTCATTGCCTCGACAGCTTTCGTCCTTTCCTGTCAGTCACTAATCTGGGCCTGCTTTCTTCCTTTGCTGTCAGTCACTTCACTTATCTCGGCTTCCAGTCAAAGAAAATAGTAATTGATATACTACCTCACACAGGTTGGTACTGGTCTTTATCCTAATTATTGTGCTTGTCATGTATTGGTAATTTGGTATTGTGCTACTGTTTGCCGATTTTATAAAGGAGTAACTTGGAGCCTGAACTCACAGGCAAATCACTGCATTGGGTGATTTCAGTAGAACTGCACAAAAAGATCAGATGGACAGATACTTATGATGCTGCTATGTACTCCAAATTTCACTCAGACAAGCATCAATGTTGACAAGAAGTGCCTATATTCATTCGAGTATCAACCGGCGTCAACCAGTTGTCAAAATCCAAGTATTAGGAGGGTGAACGCCAAAAATATTTCTTGGCGCATAGCCCAGAAAAACACAGTCCAGTCTTTGGTCCCAACTTGTGCCTTTTGGTTATCGGCAGATATGGTAGCAAACTGTATGGCATGGAGTCTAAAGATTAAAGACAAGTTGGTTGATGGGTATATTCATCTGGCACTTAATCAGTCTGCACGCCAGGGATGCTCCATTTCAGATGAACTGCACAAAAAATTTGGGTGGTTCATTTTCTCAACCGCCTCCTTTCTTGTCTGCAATGTAGAATTTTGGTGACCTACATGACCAAGATGAGTCAGTAAACTAGTTGGATGAAAGTAGTGGCCAAGTTGCTCAAACCTCCCTCGGCACAAGGCCACTATTTGAGGATAAACCTACAAGCAAAGTTCAGATTGTCTGTGCTTCCTCTTATGTACTCAAAAGTTTACTCGTACAAGCATTAATTTTAGCAAGAAGTACCTCCGACTGAACACCATTTACCAGTCTGCACCCTAGGTAATTAAAGTTCATCCATGGATCATATTGGTTGTGATCTCAATCATTTGGATGCATAAACATACTGAACATGTGTATATATGAATCTTTTTGTGAATTATCTATGAATATTGTCGTGTGATCTATCAATCATTTGGATGCATAGACATGTTGAACTTGTGTATATATGAATCTTTTGAGTTGTTGATTGTGAATGTTGGCTATGAATATGAACGTGTCATGTGAACCTGAGTTTGATACGAATGTTTATCTTTTCTATTGTACTTGTGTGTGAACTTGTTAGTATGCCTACTGTGGGATATGTGACGTGTGGGTGTCAACGGCACACCTTCTTCCCGAGAAGAATTGCACCTGCTTTGTTAGGGCAGCAACGGCGCATCAGCTCTTTTTAATCGTTTTGCTCTGTCTTCCCCCCTCCCCCACTCAACCCCTGCAGTAATGTTTTCGGCCTCAAAACAAACATAGTACTGCATTGTTTTTTGGGGCTTGATGAAAAATTGAGTGCTGCTTTCTGTAGGTTGGCCCGCCAAGCAAATGGGCTACTGGTCCACCACGGACTTGGAGGCTAAAAATACAAGTTGTATGATGCAGAGGCAAGTAAAAAAACGCCATCAGAGCCATCCACTGAAGAAAAAAATTGCTCTTGATGTGCTTCTTCAGTCGTGCCGCTGGCCCCCTCTTTAATCTAGTTCGCTCGGGGATCTAGCTGGTATCATTTTTTTCTAGAGGGCGAACAAGTATCAGCTAGGCCTAGGTTTTGTATTTTAACATGTGTAGCCCACGACATGCGGAGATAGTTGTTTCAACTTATTTTTTGAGGTCCATACCGGCCTATGGGCTTTTTCTTAAAGATCGGCAGCCAAATGTATTTTTTAATAAAACGCAGGTCTCTGTTCTATTTATCTATATATAAGAATAATAATGTTGTGTCCAATTTATGTTTTCCTTTCTAACCACATTTTATATATTTATATTATTACTATTATCGTATATTTTATAGAGACTTATATATACATTATAAAAACATCCCACATGTTATTAACTTATAAAAGTAAATGTTTAACAGAAGTTGGCAAAGAAAATCCTAGTTGTTTTTGACTCACAGGCAAGGAAAATCATGGTGATTGCGTACAAAAGCTTGCGAAGATTTTAAGGACCAATGTAATAATAACGCGCTCATTTTTATTTTGAGCAATAACTCGCTAATTTGTTAATTTTATATATATATATAATGTGCCTCTCCGGTTTATTTTTTGATATTAATTGCTCCTTCTAACATAACATTATATATATAATGAGCCCAGCTAATTCGTGTATTTCAAGGAAGTGCAAATGGGCTGGGATTTCTTAGAAAATATAAATGGGCCGCATTGACGCAAAATTATTTGTTCACCCAACCCAGCAAATGGACTGTACATTCAAACTGGCTGCCCCCAACCCAGGGACGTGCAAAACTAAATGCAGATGCAGCGGTTTCAGCAGGAAGGAGGCATGCAGTGGTGGGTGCAGTTTACAGGGATCCGCAAGGGATGTTTCTTGGAGCATCGGCCATTCTTGTTAAACATATAAGTGATCCAGCAACACTTGAGGCAATGGCAATTAGGGAAGCTTTATCCCTATCAGCAGATCTATACGTCCAAAACATCCATGTGGCATCAGATTGCAAGGTGGTAGTAGATGATGTGAGGAATGGCACGTCGGCAGCTTATGGTTCAGTCACTAAGGAAATGTTTCCTCCCCCTGACAGCTGGGACCCACCGGCTGTATCTTCGCATGGAAGGAAGTGCCTCCTTGTTATGCGAAAAAAATTATTCCTCCCGTTGACAGGGACCCGTTAGATTTGGTGGCTGACTTGTGGGCCTACTAAGTGGACGTGTACGCAGGGCTTTTGTCAACTTAATCAACAAATGATTCTAGCAGCTGGACCATTGGATGTTAATCCAACAGTCGTGCTCCTTCTTCAACCTTTGTTCTTGCTCCTGTCTCTCGTGGGCGGCACCGCGGCTGTGCTGCCGCGCACCCGAACCAGTCAAGTTTCCCATTCCTCTCCATCTCTGACTCCACTTCCGCGTCTTCCCCATCTCCGGTCGTTCCAGTCTAGGGCCTTGCCGTCATCCACCGGCCTTGGTGCACTCGGCACGGTGTGGTCAACAACCGAGAGTCATCGGAAGATGACTGTACGTGAGAGGCTGATAGTGGGGACGCACCACGCCCATGGATGCATGCATGCAACGGAACGCGACATGGTCAACATGGTCAAGGAATGACTTCCATCGAAAGAGTACTATACGTGGAGAGGCTGAAAGCTGGGTCCATGGCCACAGCAAGGAAGTGCCTCCTTATTACACGGAAAATAATGATTCCTCCACCTGACAGAAGAGACCCACGGACGGGCCACCGTATTTCACGAAAAAAACGTTCCCACCTGACTGCTGGGACCCACTAACTACATCTTCGCACGCAAGGAAGTGTGTCCAGGTAAAAAAACGATTCGCCCCCCTGACTGCTGGGACCCATCAGCTACATCTTCGAACGCAAGGAAGTGCATCCATATTACGGGTAAAAAAATGATTTCCCCCTGACTGCTGGGACACACCACCTACATCTTCGCACACAAGGAAGTGCCTGGCAGTCGGGATCCACCTGGTCGAAGCGTACGTAGCGTTATCATTCTGGTCGCGAACATGTCGTAGTAGAGGCACACACGTAGCATGTACACGTACGTACAACGGCTAGGGTGCAAGAAAGTAAATACAACCACATACGTACATATGGGCGGGGTCTCGAACGCCTACTCGTGCATACGTATGGCTAGGGCTCGTGTACATGGCTGGGTCGGAACAGAGAAACTGCGTCGTCGTCGTGTTCATGGGGAGGCAACAGAATGTGTCGTGTTCATTGGGAGGCAACGGAACACGTGGGAGCCAATCGGCTTGGACAGAATAGCCAGTGGAAACGAGGCCTGGCGTACTGCAGAATGGAGGAAATGGCCTTGTGTTAGACCGGCCACGTTCGAAACGGGATCCTGTTCATCGGGAGGGGTCTGGCATACCGCAAAACGGAGGAAACAGACTTTTGTTGGACCTCCTACGGTCGAAACGGGTCCTGTTGATCGGGAGGGGTGTGGCGTACCGCAAAATGGAGGAAATAGACTTGTGTTGGAGCGCTACGGTCGAAACGGGGGTCCTGTTCATCGGGAGGGGTGTGGCGTACTGCAAAACGGGACTCCACGGGATACTGTTCATCTCTACCGTCAAACTCCTCCAGCCTCCACGGGCTAATGTTCATCCACCGTCGACCTCCTCCAGCCTCCACCTGCGACTGTTCATCCATGGGCTCCTATTCATCCAGACTCCACTGCGCGCTACTCCACCAGCTACTGTTCAACCAGCCCTCTCCACGGGCTCCTGTTCAACCATCCCTCCACGGGCTACCGTTCATCCAGCCCTCCACTGGCTACTGTTCAACCAGCCCTTCATGGGGTCCTGTTCATCTAGCCCCAACCGGCTCGATCGATCGGTGTCCTATTCATCCAGAGGCAACACCACGGTCTACGGGGTCCTATTCATCCACCCCCACCGAGAACTGTTCATCCAACCCCCTAGCAACGCTCACTGTTCATCCAAACCCCCCAGCAACGCTCACTGTTCATCCAGAGGCAACATCGGTCGGCTTCAGTTAGCAGCAGTAGCAAAGGAATCGCTCGATCGCTTGGGTTTAATAACGTGTAGCCTGCAGTGCAATCGCTCGGGTTCAGTTAGCCCAACGCCTCGCACCCATGCACGTACGGTATGAGAGAAATGCGCATCGCTCGGCCCCCGACCACCCACTGTAACCGGGAACTCCCCGATATTTTCCTCGCCCTCGCTTCTACCATGGTTTTTTCCGTCATGGACGGTCCAAAGAATGTCATGCAACTGCGTCTCCGGCCCGCCCAGGACGAAAATCCCATTTTTTTTCATGATTTTTTGCCATAGAAGTAGGAGCCCACCACATCTATGATGATACCGGGTTTTGTCACAATTATCGTCATAGAAGTGTCATAAGTATGACCGAAAAAAAATCGTTCAGCCCAAAATGTCACGGATGTGTCTTTTTTTATAGTGATATGATGCAACCAGAAGGTTTTGTCGATCCAAAGGGTGCTAACAAAGTGTGCAAGCTCCAGCGATCCATTTATGGACTGGTGCAAGCCTCTCGGAGTTGGAATAAACGCTTTGATAGTGTGATCAAAGCATATGGTTTTATACAGACTTTTGGAGAAGCCTGTATTTACAAGAAAGTGAGTGGGAGCTCTGTAGCATTTCTAATATTATATGTGGATGACATATTGTTGATTGGAAATGATATAGAATTTCTTGATAGCATAAAGGGATACCTGAATAAGAGTTTTTCTATGAAAGACCTCGGAGAAGCTTCTTACATATTCGGCATCAAGATCTATAGTGATAGATCAAGATGCTTAATTGGACTTTCACAAAGCACATACCTTGATAAAGTTTTGAAGAAGTTCAAAATGGATCAGTCAAAGAAAGGGTTCTTGCCTGTGTTACAAGGTGTGAAGTTGAGCCAGACTCAATGCCTGACCACTTCAGAAGATAGAGAGAAAATGAAAGTCATTCCCTATGCTTCAGCCATAGGTTATATCATGTATGCAATGATGTGTACCAGACCTGATGTGTGCCTTGCTATAAGCATAACAGGGAGGTACTAAAGTAATCCCGGAGTGGAGCACTGGACAGCGGTCAAGAACATCCTGAAATACCTGAAAAGGACTAAGGATAAGTTCTCGTTTATGGGGGTGAAAAAGAGCTCATCGTAAATGGTTACGTCGATGCAAGCTTTGACACTGATCCATATGACACTAAGTCACAAACCGGATACGTATTTTTATTGAATGGAGGAGCTGTCAGTTGGTGCAGTTCCAAGCAGAGCGTCGTGGCAGGATCTACGTGTGAAGCAGAGTACATTGCTGCTTCGGAAGCAGCAAATGAAGGAGTTTGGATGAAGGAGTTCATATCCAATCTAGGTGTTATACCTAGTGCATTGGGTCCAATGAAAATCTTTTGTGACAATACTAGTGCAATTGCCTTGGCAAAGGAACCCAGCTTTCACAAGAGAACCAAGCACATCAAGAGACGCTTCAATTTCATCCGTCATCAAGTGTCGGAGGGGGACATAGAGATTTGCAAGATACATACGGATCTGAATGTTGCAGGCCCGTTGACTAAGCCTCTTCCACGAGTAAAACATGATCAACATCAAAGCTCCATGGGTGTTAGAATAATTACTATGTAATCTAAAATATTGACTCTAGTGCAAGTGGGAGACTGAAGGAAATATGCCCTAGAGGCAATAATAAAGTTATTATTTATTTCCTTATTTCATGATAAATGTTTATTATTCATGCTAGAATTGTATTAACCGGAAACTTAGTACATGTGTGAATACATAGACAAAACATATTGTCCCTAGTATGCCTCTACTTGACTAGCTCGTTAATCAAAGATGGTTATGTTTCCTAACCATAGAAACATGTTGTCATTTGATGAGCGGGGTCACATCATTAGGAGAATGACGTGATGGACATGACCCATCCGTTAGCTTAGCATTATGATCATTACAGTTTCATTGCTACGGCTTTCCTCATGACTTATACAAGTTCCTCAGACTATGAGATTATGCAACTCCTGAATACCAGAGGAACACTTTGTGTGCTACCAAACGTCACAACATAAATGGGTGATTATAAAGGTGCTCTACAGGTGTCTCTGAAGGTGTTTGTTGAGTTGGCATAGGTCAAGGTTAGGATTTGTCACTCCGTGTTTCGGAGAGGTATCACTGGGCCCTCTCGGTAATACTCATCACTCTAAGACTTGCAAGAATTGTGAATAATGAGTTAGTTGCGGGATGAAGTATTATAGAATGAGTAAAGAGACTTGCCGGTAACGAGATTTAACTAGGTATGATGATACCGATGATCGAATCTCGGGCAAGTAACATACCGATGACAAAGGGAACAACGTATGTTGTTATGCGGTTTGACCGATAAAGATCTTCGTAGAATGTGTAGGAACCAATATGAGCATCCAGGTTCCGCTATTGGTTATTGACCGGAGACGTGTCTTGGCCATGTCTACATAGTTTCTCGAACCCGTAGGGTTCGCACGCTTAACGTTCGATGATGATTGGTTTTATGAGTTTATGTGATTTTATGTACCGAAGGTTGTTTGGAGTCCCGGATGTGATCACGAACATGACGAGGAGTCTCAAAATGGTCGAGACATAAAGATTGATATATTGGACGGCTATGTTCGGACATCGGAAGTGTTCCGGAAAAGTTCGGATAAAACCGGAGTACCGGGGGTTACCGGAACCCCCCGGGAGCTATTGGGCCTCATGGGCCTTAGTGGTGAAGAGAGAGGGCCGGCCAGGAGGTGGCGCACGCTCCCCTTTCCCTAGTCCGAATTGGACAAGGGGAGGGGGCGGCGCCCCCCTCCTTCCTTCTCCCCTCCTCCTCCTTCCCCCCTTCTCCTTATGGGAATAGGAAGGGGGGGCAATTCCTACTTGGAGTAGGACTCTCCCCCTTGGGCGCGCCACCCTTGGGCGGCCTCCTCCTCCCTCCCTCCTTTATGTATGGGGGAGGGGGCACCCCATAGACACACAATTTGATCTTTTAGCCGTGTGCAGTGCCCCCCCTCCACAGTTACACACCTCGATCATATTGTTGTAGTGCTTAGGCGAAGCCCTGCGCCGGTAACTTCATCATCACCGTCACCATGCCGTCGTGCTGACGGAACTCTCCTTCGTCCTCAGCTGGATCTAGAGTTCGAGGGACGTCACCGAGCTGAATGTGTGCAGATCGCGGAGGTGCCATGCATTCGGTACTTGATCGGTTGGATCGTGATGACGTTCGACTACATCAACCGTGTTACATAACTCTTCCACTCTCGGTCTACGAGGGTACATGGACACACTCTCCCCCTGTTGCTATGCATCACCTAGATAGATCTTGCATGATCGTAGGAATTTTTTTGAAATTACTGCGTTCCCCAACAGTCATCACCGAGCCCACCATGGTGTCACTGCCAGAGGATTTTGCAGGCGAAGACCACTTTCGTCAGGATAAGATGTACCAGTTGCCCCCCTTCAAATTTGGCTGTTGTGGGATCCCTTCCCGCCTTCATTTGGGAAAGAGGACCAAGGCCACTATAAATAGGACTTAGCCACCACCATAGGGGGGATCAAATCCATTCCACCCTCACCAGCTCGCTCGAGCTCAAGAACACACCTCCTGAGGTTGTTCTCCATTGTACTAGTTCATCCTCGGCCCTTCAAGGTCAATCCACCACAAAGCATGAGTAGGGTTTTACACTGCAAGGTGCCCCGAACCTGGGTAAACTGTCGTGTCATGTTTCCTTCGAGTTCGTCACGCTAGGCTGAGAGATCGTCGAGTAGGCAGACTAGGGAGGTTGAGTTCTTCGCACACACCCGGCCCCAGAGTTTGAACCTCTCAAGGCTTTGCGGAACCCAAAATCTGACAGACATTCCGACTCATATTGGCTCGGATAGTCTAGTTTGACTGTGTAGACAGTCAACAACCAAGCTATGTACAAAATCAAGGACGGATAGTCTAGCCAGTAGGACGTTGCCCATATAGGGCACCCACTGTCCGTGCACACCTTTTGGCTCTCGGATATCATCACACGCCAACCCAGACAGTCTTGCCAAATTGGTTTGGCAGTCCGACCATGCCCGAACATTGCATGGATGGCTCGACCATCATATGACTTGAGCTTTTGGATCTCGGGTACCATCCCATGCCAACCCAGGCCGTCCAGCCAACTGAAGACTTACGCATTTGATTATTTTTACATGGGCTTTTATAGTGGCTTTTTGGTTATGGATTTATAGGAGAATAGGCATGATGTGATCTTTGTGGCTTGAGAAAATTCTTCGCAACCTCTTTGATCCCCTCTTAATAGTGTGGGGTCCCTGCAACTCAAGAACAATTAAGAAAAGCTATGCTTCTCTCCATTGTCACACATGTCTTGAGTCATAATCTTTTTTCGCGAAAGGGGGATATGTTCCACATACAATGTGCCGCCAAGGACTAAAAGTTGTATATTTACTTAGCAAACATAATAGTCTTTGATAAACGTGTGTCATCAATACTAAAACATGGTTAAAGGCATAACTGCACTTTGAGAGAATTGGTGGAGTGGGTGTGTTGTCGTATGAAGCCTTTTGCATTCCTGGTATCCCAAATCTTTGCGAGGATGAATGACACACGTCTGGTCAAGATTTGCGGGAAGAGCACAATCCCATATGTCATCAATCCTGTTGAGTTGAAGAATGTCAATTTTTTACCCAATCTTGTCGAAGAGCGCGTGGGGTGGTGGTGGTGCAGAAATAGGTGGTTGGTTTCTTCACTGTCGTGGTCACATTGTGGGTGGGCGGAGGTGGTGAAGATATGCTTGGTGGAGGTTGGCCGACAATTTAGGCATCGACCAAATAGCAGCTAGACCAAGATATTGACCTTTTTTAGAACTATTGTCTTCTAGATGTATTTGGCATGTAGGTCATCACCGTCTTCGAGCATGAGTAGATTTTAGGCGCCTTTGGAGGAGAAGCCTCCCCCCGTTGAGGAACCGCTGGTTGGGTTCGGTTGACGACATGAAGTCGTGCAACAAAGACAACAGGGAAACTAATTCTTGCGAGAATAACGAGGTTAGGTGATTCCACAAGTTAGATTCTACAACGACACGCAAAAATGAGGCCACCCTGACGTGTTGTTTTGGTGGAGTTTGAGTACAGATTGGGGAAGGCAACTGCGAGGGTGTGTGGCGTAACCAGCCAACCAGGTGTTGAGCTAAAAGTAAGCGTTGTGGCAGTATTAGCGAGGACAAATGAGATTTTCTGCAGTGGAGGAGCTCGTCGGTTGATAATTTTGCACAAAAATGAGTTGTTCGTGAGTGGTGAAATGAAGACGTTAAGGTGTTGTAGGTTTACCTGGTCCAGTCAGGGGAGCTGGTAGGCAAGATCGATTTAATGATGAACTTCATTAACATGTAATTGTTTTGTTGATGCAATTTTTTTAATACCCAAACAACCAAACCTTTTCAGTTTGCAAACATTGTTCCAAGAAATTAGTCACTCAGCACCGGTGCATGCTCTTGAACCACTCAAAAGAAGGTGTGACGAAAGGCATTGATAGTTTTTAACACTTTTGTATGGATCTTGAAGACAAATATAAAGGTGATAGCTAGGGAATTGATGATCGGAGATAGGAAAATGAGCCTACCATCCTTGGACAGGACCATGGACCGCTAACCTACTAGGAACTTATGACATCTTACCATGATAGGAAGGAAGGCATTAGGTGGTAGTCTTACTGGTGATAATGGTTTACCTAGGTAAATTTGGGGGGGGGGAGTGAAGGGAGGAGATCGGGCATTGTACAATGGTAGCTTTGGTGGTTGCCTGATCCAGGGTTAGTGTAGGGGTGCAAATGTGTTTTTTAGAAGTTGATGGCAAGTGCAAAGTCCCCGAGTATGCTTTTTAGTAAAGAAGCTACAACAGTGGAGGCATCGACAGCGATAAGGGTGTCATCGATGTATTATAGCGTAGTGGGTGGAACATGGGTGCAGTTGGATGGTGTAGTACGAGTGGTTTGTTTTTTCTAATTAATTTTTGTAGAACGTCCGCAACTATGATGAAGAGAAAGGGAAAAGGGATTCTCCTTGTCTTAGCCCATTTTTAGGTTAATCTAATTGCTTGGGACCCTATTAAGTAGAATGACAGTCTTGTTGGTGAAAAAGATGTTATTTGCCCATGAGCAACATAGGACGGGGAGTAGATCTTATATTGCAGTGTTTCTGAGTAAAGGAGGAAAAATAATAATGTTTGAGAGCAATATTTCCTATAGAATTATTCTTAACAGTATCCCAAACATTCGTTGTAGAAACCAACACCAATGGCTATGTAATGAAATTAGCCGTGTTAAACTGCAGTGAACCGCCTAATTTTCATGTACAATACACAAGAAGAGTCAAAGTTATGAAATTTGCACCACTTTATTTGTTTAGTACAAATCAACAGAGTCATTTCATCTTTGCATGGCCCCTTTGATTCAAAAGAACCATTAAGATTCTTATTCCTTGTGGATTTTTCCTATCGAAATATTATGACAAATCGAATGCCTTTCATGGCATATTATATTCGACAAGGATGCCAAGTTTAGTCGGCGAGCATGACAAATCCATCTTAGTTTATTTTTTGGTCAATTTTTTTGCCATGCTTGCAAACTAAAATTGCTATCACCCAATCAATGTAAATTGCCATGAAAAAAGTCGGATTTGCCAATTTATCGTTTCCATTTTCTTATATAGACTATTGTGCATGTAATTATATAAAAAAGGAAAATATACATTTGAGTTTACATTCTGGATTTTTTGTATATATGATGACTATGGCAAACCTCTATTCACTCAAAATTAGTCTTGTGTTTATACCCTTTGTATGACCAAACAACTTCTATTATGTTTTCAATCTACATAGAATCATATCATGAGGTTCATGACATCTATTTTTTCACTGTAAAACCATTGATTGTCGCATGTACTGTGCTTGCATCTCTTTCATGAAATCCGGCCAAAACATGATCCATTTCCTTATCCCCTGTAATCCAGCGGCGGCATAAACCAGCTCGGCAGCTCCCCGCACCCCTCCTCGACCACTTTCCCTCCCTTTGACTCCTCCCACCACCAAAACCGCCGGCCGCATCCCGCGCCGCCCACCGGCGGCAGAGCCACCGCCGCTGAATAAACCCCCGCGACCCGAAGCGCAAGCGACCGGCGCACACCAACCCCCACCCAGCCATGGCGTCCTCTCTCCTCACCACCCCGTCCCAGACCCTCGCCCTCACGCCCGCCGCAGCTCGCGCCCGCAGGTCCTCGCCTGCGGCGGCCCAGGTGTCCTTCTCCTCTCCCCGCCTCCCGAGCCGCCGGGCGCTGCGCGTGCGCGCGTCGGTAGCGATCGAGAAGGAGGTGCCGGAGAACGAGGCGCCGACGACGTTCCTGCGGGAGGACGGCTCCGGGGCCGGGTCCGGGTCCGTGCGCGAGCGGTTCGAGGGCATGATCCGGCGGGTGCAGGGGGAGATCTGCGCCGCGCTCGAGGAGGCCGACGGCAGTGGGAAGCGGTTCGTGGAGGACGTGTGGTCGCGCCCCGGGGGCGGCGGGGGCATCAGCCGGGTGCTCCAGGACGGGAACGTGTTCGAGAAGGCCGGGGTGAACGTGTCCGTCGTCTACGGGGTCATGCCCCCGGACGCCTACCGCGCGGCCAAGGGGGCTGCGAAGAACGGGGCGGCCGATGGGCACAAGGCTGGGCCTGTGCCCTTCTTTGCCGCTGGCATCAGCTCGGTAAGAGCTTGTTTCCTTGTGCATTGACATGAAAAGTTGGATCTGCTTTGAATTAGTAGGATGTATCATGTAATATCCCTGTTTTGGACATTGCAATGCCCTGCATTTTTTAGCATCTGTACCCAGAATTGTGTTTAGTCTTATAGGTGGTACATTCGAGATGTATGTAACTTCTCTGACCTTTAGACACCAGGATGTGTGTAAACCGTCGGCATACCATCGAAACCTGTTCTTTGTAGATTGATAACAAGAGTCTAGACTCTTTACATTTCCAATGCTATGAACATATTTTGTCTTCATGGTGTCCAACTGTCCATGGTACTTAATTATTTCCATTTTTATATAATTATATATAGAGTCAATCTTGTGCTGCAGTCGAGTGAGCTGCAATTATAGTGCTGATCAGTTTGCTGCTACTATTAAAAACATATGTTCGGAACAGTATTTGCTTCTCAGAGACGATACTTTTTGATGTCAAATGGATCTGATCATTTTAGAAGTTTAGTGGTACCTGTTACAGTTAGGTGGAGGTATCAGTATTATACCACACTTGGGGGTGTGTTAACGGATTATCGTTTATACTTTCAGGTTCTTCATCCCAAGAATCCCTTTGCTCCAACATTGCATTTCAACTATCGTTATTTTGAAACAGATGCACCAAAAGGTATCTATGCACAAATTTCGAAATATCATTTTGTAATCTTGCGTACGTCATTTCTGTTAGAAAACGTGAGGAAGAGAGAATGACCGAACAGTTTTCTGTATTGAGGAGGAGAGAGAGATATACAAGGTTACATGGGCCCGGGCCTCACTCTAGACTATGGGCCTGGGCCTGTACAAGACAAACACAACATACTTCACTCTAGACTATGGGCCTGGGCCTGTACAAGACAAGCACAACATATATACTTAACACCCCCCCTTCAAACTTAAGGTGGGTCAGGAGCATCTGATACACCAAGTTTGAGAGTGTGAAACCTATGCTGATCTCTAGTTTGTGCCTTGGTGAAGAAATCTGCGACTTGAAGCTCTGATGGGACATATTGTAGCTTAACAGTGGATTGTTGACAATGAGATCGAGTGAAAAATGCATCCACACCAATGTGTTTGCTCAACTCATGCTTGACTGGGTCATTAGCAATCTGAATAGCAGCAGTGCTGTCACAAAGAAGAGGTGTTGGTGTATGACATAAGACACCAAGATCATCCAATAGCCAGCGAAGCCATACAATCTCTGCTGTAGTAGTAGAGAGAGCCCTAAGCTCTGCCTCGGCGCTGGAGCGAGACACGACAGTTTGCTTCTTTGATTTCCATGCAATGAGAGATGTACCAAGAAATATGCAATAGCCAGTGACCGAGCGACGATCAATAGGATCACTCGCCCAAGTGGAATCAGAGTAAGCATGAAGCTGGAGCTGACTGGAATTAGCATAGAACAAGCGGCGAGATGTAGTTCCCCTTAAATACCTAAGGACTCGGAATAGGTGACCATGATGAACTGAGGTGGGAGCACAGACAAATTGACTGAGAATATGGACTGCATGTGCGATGTCAGGACTGGTCACTGCGAGGTACACTAGACTGCCGACAATGTGACGGTAGCGCGAGGGATCCTCAAGAGGAGTGCCATCAGTAGGACGCAACTGCAGATGAAGCTCCATAGGTGTAGCAGCAATGCGCGTGTCAGTGAGACCTGAGCGAAGAATCAAATCCTGAGTGTACTTTTGCTGGGAGATATAGTAACCATCATCGGTGTGCTCAACCTCAATCCCGAGAAAATAGCTGAGAGACCCCAAATCTGACATCTTGAATTGTTCACTCAATTTTTTCTTAACAAAATCAATATACCCAACATCATCTCCAGTGATCAACATGTCATCTACATAAAGTAGAAGCAATGTACGGCCATGCTCAGATGTATGAATGAAGAGTGCAGGGTCATGTTCGCTAGGAGAAAAACCGGCAGCTTGAATCACAGAACTGAACCGCTCAAACCAGGCACGAGGGGCTTGCTTAAGCCCATAAAGAGCCTTTCGAAGACGACAAACATGACCTAATGGAACCTTGATACCTGGAGGTGGCTGCATATAAACCTCCTCATGTAAATCACCATGAAGGAAGGCATTCTTCACATCCATGTGGTAAATTTTCCATGACCGAGTAGCAGCCACAGCAATTAGAGTTCGAACTGAAGTCATGTGAGCAACAGGAGCAAACGTCTCATCATAATCTTTCCCATGAGACTGCTGAAAACCTCTTGCAACAAGGCGAGCCTTGTAGCGTTCCACAGAACCATTTGACTTGGTTTTAACCTTATACACCCATTTGCAAGTGATAGGGACTGAACGAGGAGGTAATGGTACCAAATCCCATGTACCAGTACGCTCTAAGGCTGCAAGACATAGCCAGTTGCCACTCAGGTGACACAACTGCCTCCTGATAGGTACTAGGCTCAGAAACAACCCCTGCATACAAGTCCTTCTTGTATCGCGTTGCTAGAGAAGAGCCGTCAGTGCAAGGATCAGTAGTACTGGCTGGAGGAGTAGAAGACAAAGGCATAGATGACTGCGTGTCACATGGAACTTTAGAACGACGAGTGTAATGGAAAGTACTGGCTGGAGGAGTAGAATAAAGACGAGTGTAATGGAAAGGAAGACTATCTAGAGGTGGAGCTAGTGGAAGAGAGAAAGGAGCTGGTGAGGAAGGAGATGAAACATGTGGTGGAGATGGTTCTGATGTTAGGACAGAGGAAGGTTGTTCAGCTATGGACTCATCTAAAAAGATAGGTGGAAGTGAAAGAAACGAGGTAGACTCTAAAGAAGTTGAGGATGATGGTTTAGTGGAAGGGGAATAGAAGAAGGGTTGATCCTCAACAAAAGTGACATCGCGAGAAAAGCGAATGCGACGAGCAGAAGAATCATAGCAACGGTAGCCCTTATGTTCAAGACTATATCCAAGGAAGACACACTCAGCAGACTGAGCAGTCAACTTGGTACGCTCACGAGGTGCTAAAAGAACATAACAAGTACAACCAAAGACACGGAGGTGGTCATACGTGGGAGGAGAACCAAACAAAACCTCACCAGGACACTTGCCCTCAAGGCGGGTAGAAGGTTGGAGATTGATAAGATAAACAGCAGTTGAGATAGCTTCACCCCAAAAATGAGTGGGGACAAAGGAAGAAATCAGAAGGGTACGAGCTGTCTCAACAATATGGCGATGCTTACGCTCAGCAACGCCATTCTGAGCATGGGCACCAGGGCATGAAAGCTGAGGGAGAGTACCCTCAGATGAGAGAAACTCGCGAAAAGCAGTAGATAGATACTCCCCCCCCGGAGTCAGAACGAAAAACACGAACAACACTGTAAAACTGAGTATGGACCATATGTACAAAAGCCTTATATATAGAAAACAACTCAGAACGATGCTTCATAAAATAGACCCAAGTATGTCGAGAGTGATCATCAACAAATATGACATAATGTTTGTGGCCACCTTTTGAAACGAAGGGGGAAGGACCCCATACATCAGAGTGCACTAAATCAAAAGGATGACTAGAATGAGTAGTGCTGGAAGAGTATGGAAGCTGTATTTGTTTCCCTAGCTTACAACCCTTACAATGAAAACCAACATCTATGGAAACATGACCCAAAACACCTTGTCGAACAAGGGTAGATAAACGAGAACCACACAAGTGACCTAAGCGATGGTGCCACTGGGCAAAAGAAAACGACGAAGTGGATCTTGATGTTGATGCAACCATCCGGAACGCGGATGTGGTGGAAGCTGAAGGAAGGTGTAAGGTGTCAAGGATGTAGAGGGATGTGGATCCTCTACGGCGATGGCCAGTTCCAATGACCCTCTTGCTCTGACGGTCCTGCACATAACAAAGTGAGTCATCAAAACCAACAAAGTCGTTCATATCAGCAAGCTGGCCAACAGACATAAGATTCATGGACAGCTCTGGAGCAAAGGAGATGGCAGGAACAGAAAACTTGGATGTGCAAAGAGAACCCTGATGAGTAATAGAACAAGGTGTACCATCAGCAGTCTGAACAGAGGCACCATCCCGCACTGGCTGGCAAGACACAAGCTGAGAGCGATCAGAGGTCACATGGAAAGAAGCTCCAGAATCCAGAACCCAAGGCTGGGTTGCAGCAACGGCGGGCTGAGAGAGAACAGATGCAGAAGCACCCCTCGCTTGCTGCTGATAAGGAGCCTGGGGTGCACGACGCTGCTGATTGAGGGCCCGTCTAGCCTGAAACTCAGCTAACAGCTCTGGATGAAGCTTGAAACAACCATCTCTATGGTGTCCTGCCTTCTTGCAGAACGAGCAGACGACATCTGAAGATGTGGCCTTGGAGGCACCTGGCCGCTGAGGAAAAGCCAGAACACTAGTGTGTAGAGTCTGCGCAGAAGTAGTCCCAAGAGAACGGAGACGAGTCTCCTCAGCGATCAAGCTAGCAAGTGCCTCTGTCAAGGTGGGAGGAGTCGTACGACCAAGCAATTGAGTGCGAATGTTCTCAAAGTCTGGCTTGAGACCCATCACAAACTGAAACATGAGAGTCTGATGGTCGTACTTTTCCTTCGCTGCACATGACTCACAACCAGAATTACCCTTTGGAACCATGGAACCTAGCTGCCCAGTGATGCGAGTGAAAGCTCCATAGTACTCTTCTATGGACATGTCTTCTGGCTGCCGAGTGTTGTGTAAATTCTGCAACAAGGAGAAATGAAGTGCACTGCTGGGCTGAAGGTAGCGCTGCTCAAAGTACTTCCATATCTCTTTAGCTGAAGTGTGATGCTCAAGACTCATTCGGAGTGAGGGTTCAACACCCAGAATTAAAACTCCCATCACACGATCGTCGATCTTTTGCCAAGACTTCCTTGCTGCATCATCATTTGGACTAGGTGGATCATCTGTCAGATGAGAAACAAAACCAGCCGTCCTCAAGACAGTCCGGGCAGAAAATGCCCATTCCCTGTAGTTTGAACCATCAAGCTTGATATCTATGATCAAAGAACCAAATCCGAAATCATTTCTTGCCATAGTGGTGAGCGGCCAGCAGCTGGAAACACCCAATTTGATAGCAGCTGCAGGCAGCAACAAGAGATGAGCAGCAGACAGCCACAAACAGGAGCAGCAACCCACTAGGCTGGCTGCTGCTTGCTGGATCTCACTGGATAGAAGGAGGAGCTTGCTGGATCTTGCTAGATAGGAGGGGGAACGCCTGGAGCTTGCTGTAGAGCAGGGAAGGCACCAAGAGCTTGCTGGAGATGGCTGCTGGAGAGCAGGGGAAGTATTCTCACAGAGTAGCTGTGAGGACACACAGAGGAGCTGCTGGAGAGCAGCTCCTACAGGTTGATGACGAAGATGGGATGGGGCAGCGATGTGGATGTCTCCTCACCAGACAGATCCGCCTGAATCACCTCACCGGCGGCGATTTCATGGGTGGCGGCTGGAAGAGGGACTAGGGTTTGGTCCTGGTCTGATACCATGTTAGAAAACGTGAGGAAGAGAGAATGACCGAACAGTTTTCTGTATTGAGGAGGAGAGAGAGATATACAAGGTTACATGGGCCTGGGCCTCACTCTAGACTATGGGCCTGGGCCTGTACAAGACAAACACAACATACTTCACTCTAGACTATGGGCCTGGGCCTGTACAAGACAAGCACAACATATATACTTAACAATTTCATCATATATTTTTAATCCTCATCCAATGTCATCATCTAATTTTCTGGCTGCAATATTTAATATGCACACCAATTTCATGTATAAAGGCCCACAATACACATGGATTACGTTCTTCAACTTTAGGATAGCAGTGCAAGATTAGACCATCCAAATATCTCTATGGGAACTCAACAATATTGCTAATTTGCTATATTAAATAAGTTCAAGCATGGCCATCTCTGCTAGATGTTTAGAATTACTTGGCGTTTAGTTTAAGTCATCAAATGTTCTTCATTGTGTTTCTTAATACTCAGTAGTTATAATTTCCAACTGTAGATGTACCTGGTGCACCAAGATCATGGTGGTTTGGAGGTGGTACTGATTTGACTCCTTCCTATCTCATTGAAGAGGATGTGAAGCATTTTCATTCTGTATGTCAGCACTTCCTACGTCTTTCAAATCTATGCTTCATACTCACAGGCACCCACCCACTTTCTGATAATATCAGTAGTATCAATATCTGGGCTCCTTCCTAGTTATTATTTCTAATGCTATACCTATTTGTGAAATTTTGCTATTTTTTTCTATCTCTATTCCTGTATTACACTGCTTAATAAATCAAATGGGATGTTGTTGACTTCTATAGCATAATTTGTTTTTCATCACACAAAGGGAAACACCTTACAGTCCTGTAGTTTGCACTTTGACAGTCCAACCCATTTGACATAAGACATACCACCTTCTTGAACCCATATTTGTGCAATTGTACATCTGGTTGCTGCCTTGCTGGGTTACAAAGAGTGATGCTTTGATGAGCAAGACTCTTTTATGATGTTGTTAACCTTGGGAAGAATTAGAATAGCAGAGAAGAGCGTGTGCCTGCTAATTAATGTTGATTAATGGGTAGTCTTGATAGTCGAACACTTTAGATGGTGATCCTGTGTGTGGAATATAACTCATTTTGATGTTTTTCTTTGTCCGATTTCAGGTTCAAAAACAAGCTTGTGATAAGTTCGATCCAAGTTTTTACCCAAGATTCAAAAAATGGTGCGATGATTATTTCTATATTAAGGTATGATGATTTTTTCACTGTGTACTACTCAGTCGCACAATATAGAGAATTTGATGGATGTTCCTTTTGCAATTGCATGACTTGTCAAGTTTACAAAAGTATGTGTTGATTGATGACTTGGTACGAACACTTACAGTTTTCCGACAAAAAAATGTTGATAATGTTGCTGTGTAATTGTACTGGGTAGTTGGTAATCCTGGAAATGAGATATTGTTTGTTCTTGGCTAGGTAGGCTCTTCGCAAACTATCAGTGGTTACATGTAAACGTTCCAGCACTCATAGTTTGTCTTTCGATGCAGCATCGTAATGAGAGACGTGGGCTTGGCGGAATATTTTTTGATGATCTTAACGATTATGACCAAGACATGCTTCTGAACTTTGCTACAGGTAAATCTCCTTGGTCCTTGCTTGATGAGCAAAAAATGGAGTGAATTGAATTCAAGTAGCTTGGTACGCTGATTCCTGAACCAGTCTCTACTTGGGATATATTGAACTTGCAGGGCTCCATATATTTGGACCTTCTTCCAACCTTTTTTTAGTTTAACCCGGTGAATAAATGAAATCCTACTAGACAAATTGCTCTGAATTGTAGACCTATAGCTATAAGCTATGATAACAAGACTTATTTGTCTTTTCTTTCTGCAGAATGTGCCGGTTCTGTAATTCCTGCCTACATACCCATCATAGAACGTCGCAAAGACACTCCATTCAATGAGGAGCAGAAGGCATGGCAGCAAGTGCGGAGAGGTCGCTATGTGGAGTTCAACCTTGTAAGCAAGCTTACTTGAACACAATCACAAGTGATATTCTTGCTTCAGTGTCTTTCTTTGGCTTTAATATATGCTTTCATTTGAAGGTCTACGATCGTGGTACCACATTTGGACTCAAGACCGGGGGAAGGATCGAAAGTATACTTGTCTCCTTACCACTCACTGCACGATGGGAGTATGACCATGTAAGCTAAATGTTCCCTTTTTCACTCCTTACAAGCTCAATAAGTAGCATGGAAAGCGTCATGTTTTCTTGCTTTAGAACCGTATAACTTTTGGTAGTGTACTGTCTGAATCGTTGAATTTTCAATGAGGGTCCCATATAGGGTTCTTATGTATGTTAAATGGACCATTTTAGATTGAGTTGCAACTGATCTTGTAACATTCATAGCATCCTCAAGACCCTGCAAGTTGGCTAACATGTCATTTCGTTTGCAGAAACCTGAGGAAGGGAGCGAAGAGTGGAAACTTCTCGACGCGTGCATAAACCCAAAGGAGTGGCTGTGATTAGCTGAGGTTGTTGTTTCTTTCAGTCTTTTTGTTAGTATTTCTCACTCTGTAGCCTTGAGATGCCTGGCCATGTGTAGTTCCTTTTTTGTTGTGTAGAGTTTTTGATAAGCACATGAAGGTGTAACAACGGTTTAGTTCCGTCAAGCTTTGTAGCTGCTGTACCTGTTTCCTTCCGAGATGAATGAAGGATAAACCGTTGCGTTGGAATTGTCCTTGCTACTCTTTGTACTCAATTTTTGGCTCTCCAACATACCTCTCTTAATGATATTACTAGATCTATTCTTCAATCTTGTGTCCAAACCGAGGAGCCATTCTTCAATTTGGGCATTCTGGTGCTACTATCCAACGTGCAATTTTTCCTGATGGATAATCTGGAAAGCTCACAAGGATCAATTGTCCAACAGGAAGAGCAGCTCTCCCCTAGGGGTTCGACATGCCTGCCGCCTAAGCTGTGACGAGCAGAACATGTCTTGCAGAAGTCCATCAGCATCGCTTCTGATCTTTTTCCACTGTGTCAATCGACAACATCCAGCCGTTTGGAACACGAGCCTTCCAAAAAATGCAATCCCAACTCTATCTGAATCCAACTTTCTCTGAAACTGAACCCTACTCTCTAAATCACACAACACCCCTGTACCCACTCTCTCTGAATATCTGCAACTCTCTCTGCAATCTGGCGACCCCCCTTACCCACACGATCGTTCGAGACGCCGAGCACCTCCCAATAAATATCTCCATGCTTTCGGGAAAGGGGAGGCACGAAGAAAAGTTCACATGAAAAATTATACTGTACTTCTGTTTAATAACACTAAATTTTACTAAGAAAACTGATCTTGTAAAGACTAGTGGTGCGCATGCCATTAACATGCATGTCCAAACGTGAGGCCGAGTGCGCAGAGGCGTGAATGCAGTATGGGTTCACAGTTACGAAAATGCATTCCCTTCCTTCACACGGGATTTACATAAAAGGAGACGGTACAACCCAACATGCATAAAGCTTATGATTCTTTTTCTTGACAAAGTAGTAATATCAAAGGCCATACCGGCAAAGCTTTCTTGGGAAGTTAAGGTAAACAAAAAAAAACTACTGCAAAGTATCCATTGCTGCACAACAAGTAGCGACATATCCGAGTACAGATTAGTCACTACCACCAACTTTGTACATGAACGACAAGTAGCTAAACTTGGAACAAATCGCACAAACATGCGTGCGCTGGCAGCACATGTGTACCAGTACTGTCACACTCACATTATAGAACAAACCCCACACCATGATCATTGATCAACCATCTACACCACCACATGACGCCAACCTCCCCTATTGCCTCAGTCATTCCCGCGCCCAAAGGCCACATATACACGGCCACACCCACTCGTGGCCTCACACTCCTGCCACTCTCCACTGCTCCTACGTACGATCCCAGAGCAAGTCTGCCGGAGAGGAGACATGGCGGACTGGGCCCCGGTGTTCATCGCGCTGGTGCTCTTCGTCCTCCTCTCGCCGGGGCTGCTCTTCCAGGTCCCCGGCAAGAACAGGTTCCTGGAGTTCGGCAACAAGCAGACCAGCGGCGTCTCCGTGCTCTTCCACGCCGTCATCTACTTCGCCCTCATCTCCATCTTCACCCTCGCCGTCCGCGTCCACGTCATCCTTGGTTGAACGGTTGGGTACCGTGTGCGGAGGAATGGAATGCACATTTTCTCACGTTCGTTTTCAAGCTTCCTGATTTAGCTTGTACAGGGGCACAGAAGCCGAGCATGTTCTTCATTGGGCAATTTAGTCCCTGATTTGCTATTTTCTGAAGTATGTGTAGTTTGAATTTTCACGTACACGGCTACCTCTGATGATCCTATGTGCGCGATCTTTAATGTCTCTTAACACGAGATTTGCTAGCAACTAGAGGAACATGCGTGACCCGGTTATAGCTTTGTTTGGCCTTCTCTTGCTGCAGAGGTATGTTGTCAAATGCAACAAGCATCCTTGCTTGTAATGGCGCAATTGATGTTGCATCATTATTTGTGTGACTTGTGCCCAATTGATATAACAATGTTGCAATCCAGAGCACCCACTAACATCGGTCACCCAGTCCGGTTCGACATTTCTGATTAAAAATAAATAAATCTGGTGTGGTATTGTATGGCATGCCGTGTAGTTCAAATGTAGACTCGTTGTTTCTTATTGATGATAGATTGGTGCGGAAGGCAAACGACAAGACAACATCAGATAGTAGTACAATACACAATGTGTTGAAATTTGGCAATTTCATGATTAATTCTACAACATAAATCATGATTAAAACAATTATTAGCATGCATAACTCTAGCATACCATATTACCAAACAGTAAAACAGAGCTAGCTAGGAGCCCTCACAACGATTTAGACTCCTTAACCGTCCGATTACGTTCAAACGCACCATATCTCTTATTCTTTTTGGTCGTCCCACCGTACTCATCTGTCCATTATCTAGCGTAACTAGGCCTGCTCCTCACGTTAAATAGGCCGCTGCTCTGCAGAGCGACCTGAGCGCTCTGACATTAATTGGGCTTAATTGTTGAAACATGTTAATCGGGCCTACGACTGTGTAAGCGAGGCCCGTTCAGTGTTTTTCTTTCATCTCTTCGTATGTTCAAATCGAGAAGGCAGAGGGGCGGCAGGGGAAGGCCATGGTGGCGCCGCTATCTCACTATTTACCTCCCATCGCTTCTCCTGTTTATCAACTGGGGCTAGTAGGAGTGCGGCTGGTGGCAGTGGTGGCAACTGCTGTCTCCCCAACCGTGACCTTCTTGATTGACGAGGATCGAGGAACACCGTGGAGAGTGCGAGATAGGCGGCCAGTCGCAACATCGAGTTGCATCCAGATCGAAGATAACGCCTATTTCTTCATCCATACACACTACCACTAGAAGAGGTAAATGACCGGTTGCCTACCTTACCTATGGACATGGCGGATTTATATAGAATGACTTTTTCTTGCATAACGTGTTGTCTTAGTAGCTGCAAGTACTTCTGATAGCATGGTATTATTTCATCAATTCAACTGAATCTGGAGAACTGATTACATGCTCATAAGTATGGTGTGTGGTGTTCATTTTCTTTTGGTAGTCCTTTCCCTCTTTGCACAAAGTATGAAATACATTGAACCCCAACATTTCAGATCATGTATTCCATAGGTTCAGGATGTTTGGTCTAACAGGTAGACCATTTAATAAATGGTCGTGCTGAAGTTCTAATGAATGCACTTTGTTTCATTTAGTTGACCTTAGAACATGAGTTTTCTATATTTTGTCTCCTAAGCTGGGGCTTTGAGCACCATGTAAGCTATTACAGCTCATTTCTATATACTCACTGATGTTGCGAAACATGTTGCAATAATTTGCCTATTATCATTGTTTTTTTTAAGACTTTCTACATGTGTGTTTGGTATTCTTGCTGCTACAACTTGTATCAGACAAACATCGCCAACTGATAACAACCTGCATGCTTGTAATCAGTTTAACAATTCCTTGGTTACTTGGGATCATCCTTAGAGTTTATTACACAACTACTGTTGTATGTCATGTTAAGTTGGATGGCTTCATTCTAATAACTTGTAGCCAGCTCTGTTATGTGGCATGGCATACTACGGTATAACTTATTGATGTACCCTAAATTAGATGCATATTACTCCGTACTTTATAAATACTTTGGTTAGAGATATAGCTAAATTGCAAGGGTTCCAAATAGTATAATTTCTAGATTATCTTATATATTTTTACCATTCTTTTGTTAAAATGTCCTTAAGATAGACGGGCGCGGCATCGTGCACTTTTATGATCTAGTTAGCAGAACAACATGAGCAACAATATTGCACATGCAACAATAGCCATAATCAAAGATTGGATTAGATCATGACACACACATTGATCGGTTGCAAATGAAGCAGCGGTGGCTATGGTAGAGGCGATGTTGTCGACGAGGAAGTTGGTGAGGGCCGGTCAAAGTAGACGCTGGTGACGACAGCACGCAACAACGCCTGACATTGGAGGTAGTCGACCCGTGGTGAAGAACACGAGCAGCCACGTGAAGCGCTTCACAAAAACCTAATTTGCCCTCTCCTAGTGCAAGATCACAAGGGCGAGAGGTTCCTGATACCTGCTCTCTCACTCGCCGGTGTTCAGGATGGAGTAACTACCGTGGCGGCACATACATCACTAGTAGAAAAAGGGTCAAACGTGAAGCACATTAGTGCCGGTTTGTATTTGAGCCGGCACAAATGTATACATTAGTGCCGGTTCCAACGGCTAGCCGGGCCGCTCTCATTAGTACCGGTTCGTGGCTAACCTTTAGCACCGGTTCGTGCCACGAACCGGTACTAATGAGAGTGGTGGCAGGATGTTGTCAGTCTGGGCCCCCTCCAGCACCTTTAGTATCAGTTCTTGGCACGAACCGGTACTAAAGGTCGTCCTACATAAACCCTTCGTCCACTCGAGCTCGCTCTGTTCTTCCCCTTTCCCCTCTCCTATCTATTCTTCCCCTATTCCTCTCGAGCTCATCACACATTTTGCCCAAAATTTGTCAAGATTTGAAGGCCCCCATCCATTCAAATGATCACAAAGGTTAGCAACTTTGTCCTTTCATCTCTCTAGATTAGCTCTTGCAATGCTTTATATAGTTATTAATTTGTGAGTTTAGTAATTTGGGAGGAAATATATATATATGTGCTAGTATTTGATTTATATGCAATTTGAGGTTAAAATAACACTTAGTTTGCATATGTAGGTGTGGTTTACTTAGTGCCTTCTAAATCTCCGTCGTAACCACCGTCGATCGCCCGCACCGTCCCGTCGCCGGCACCACCTTGTGGTGAGCCTCTTGTTCATGAAATTTTATATAAAAAATTGATGTTTGTGTGATTTGGATATATAGTTACTCGTATAATAATTATCTTACCCGTACGTTATTTGTTATACATAGTGCCATGGTTTTGATATCCGTCCCCGTCGGCCCTCGTCCTTGTTATGATTCGGATGTGGTATATTCTCTTTTAAAACTATTTGTTGCATTTCGTGTTTATGACAAATTATGCCCATCAAGTTGACATAGATATTTTTATCTAGGAGGTATGTGAACCGGAAATTCCAACCGACCCTATTGTCGAGAGGTTAAATTTAGTTGAAAGAGAAAACGAGTACTTGAAAGAAAAATTGAAAAGAATTGAGGGGGAGAAGATGGAATTGGAGTTGCATGTTGCCGATGTCGTCGATGATCACAAGATCAAGAAGGAGAAAATGCGCTTGAAGATTAGAAAGATTAGAAAATATGCCATCGATAGTGAGGCTTGGTATCATTATGCTGTTGGATCAATTGTTACCTTAGTTGCGATCTTGATCGCATTTGTTGTTGCATTTAAATGCTTTAGCTAGAGAGTTATTTGTTTGTTGCATTTAAGTGTTGTATGAACTTGTATTAATTTGGTCTATTCGGTGTTGTGTAATGAAGATGAGCCGGCAATGGATGTACGATGACCGATGCTCTCCCCAGTTCGTTGAGGGCGTGCATACTTTTCTGCTTGCGGCTGAGGCAAACAAGCGGGCGGATGGTTTTATGCCTTGTCCATGTGCTGGCTGTAAGAATGGTCGCAATTACTCTACGTCAAGAACCATTCACGTCCACCTGTTTGAGTCCGGTTTCATGCCCCACTATAATGTTTGGACCAAGCACGGAGAAAGAGGGGTTATGATGGAAGACAATGAAGAAGAAGAGGACGACGACAGCTATCCTGGCCATGGGTTCCCTGAATACGATGATACAACAATGGGGGAAGAAGCTGAGCCGGTAATGCGGGAAGAAGCTGAGCCGGCAATGCGGGAAGAAGCTGAAGAAGAGGCATCAGATGAGCCCGTTGATGATCTAGGTCGGGCCATTGCCGATGCAAAGAGAAACTGCGCAAGTGATTTGGAGAAGAAGAAGTTGCAGCGCATGTTAGAGGATCACAAAAAATTGTTGTACCCGAATTGCGTAGGTGACAAGAAAAAGCTGGGCACCACACTGGAATTGCTGCAATGGAAGGCAGAGAATGGTGTATCTGACAAGGGATTTGGAAAGTTGCTGGTAATGATAAAGGATATGCTTCCAAAGGACAACGAATTGCCCGAGAGTACGTACGAAGCAAAGAAGGCTGTCTGCCCTCTAGGGTTAGAGGTGCAGAAGATACATGCATGCCCTAATGATTGCATCCTCTACCGCGGTGAGTACGAGGATTTGAACGCTTGCCCGGTATGTGGTGCATTGCGCTATAAGATCAGCCGCGATGAGCATGGTGATGTCGAGGGCGAGCGCCCCAGGAAGAAGATTCCTGCCAAGGTGATGTGGTATTCTCCTATAATACCACGGTTGAAACGTTTGTTCCAAAACAAAGAGCATGCCAAGGCGATGCGATGGCACAGAGAAGACCGTAAGAAAGACGGAAAGTTGAGAGTACCCGCTGACGGGTCGCAGTGGAGAAAAATCGAAAGAAAGTACGGGAAGGAGTTTGCAGATGACGCAAGGAGCGTATGGTTTGGTCTAAGCGCAGATGGCATTAATCCTTTTGGGGAGCAGAGCAGCAACCATAGCACCTGGCCTGTGACTCTATGTTTGTATAACCTTCCTCCTTGGTTGTGCATGAAGCGGAAGTTCATTATGATGCCAGTGCTCATCCAAGGCCCTAAACAACCCGGCAACGACATTGATGTGTACCTAAGGCCATTAGTTGAAGAACTCTTACAACTGTGGAATGGAACAGGTGTACGTGCATGGGATGAGCACAAACAGGAAGAATTTGACCTAAAGGCATTGCTGTTCGTGACCATCAATGATTGGCCTGCTCTCAGTAACCTTTCAGGACAGACAAACAAGGGATACCACGGATGCACGCACTGTTTGGATGATACCGACAGTATATATTTGAATAGTTGTAAGAAGAATGTGTACCTGGGACATCGTCGATTTCTTCCGAGCAGGCATCCCGTAAGAAAGAAAGGCAAGCATTTCAAAGGTGAGGCGGATCACCGGACGAAGCCTCGCCACCGTACTGGTGCTGATGTACATGATATGGTCAAGGATTTGAAGGTGATATTTGGAAAGGGTCCTGGCGGACAACCTGTTCCAAAGGACGCTGACGGACGCGCACCCATGTGGAAGAAGAAATCTATATTTTGGGACCTGCCATATTGGAAAGACCTAGAGGTCCGCTCCGCAATCGACGTGATGCACGTGACGAAGAATCTTTGCGTGACCCTGCTTGGCTTCTTGGGCGTGTATGGGAAGACAAAAGATACACCTGAGGCACGGGAGGACCAGCAACGTATGCACGGAGAAGACGGCATACATCAGGGTCATGCAAGCTACGCTCTTACCAAAGAAGAGAAGGAAATCTTCTTTGAATGCCTGCTCAGTATTAAGGTACCGTCTGGCTTCTCGTCGAATATAAAGGGAATAATAAACATGGCAGAGAAAAAGTTCCAGAACCTAAAGTCTCATGACTGCCACGTGATTATGACGCAACTGCTTCCGGTTGCATTGAGGGGGCTTCTACCGGAAAACGTTCGATTAGCCATTGTGAAGCTATGTGCATTTCTCAATGCAATCTCTCAGAAGGTAATCGATCCAGAAATCATACCAAGGTTACAGAATGATTTGGTGCAATGTCTTGTCAGTTTCGAGTTGGTGTTCCCACCATCCTTCTTCAACATCATGACACACGTCCTAGTTCACCTGTGCGAAGAGATTAACGTTTTGGGTCCTGTATTTCTACACAATATGTTCCCCTTTGAGAGGTTCATGGGAGTCTTAAAGAAATATGTTCATAACCGTGCTAGGCCAGAAGGAAGCATCTCCAAGGGCCATCAAAATGAGGAGGTCATTGAGTTTTGTATTGACTTTATTCCTGACCTTAAGCCGATTGGTGTTCCTGAATCGCGGCATAAGGGCAGACTGGATGGAAAAGGCACGCTAGGAGGGGAACAAATAATATGTATGGACGGACATTCTCTCACTGAAGCACACTACACAGTTCTACAGAATTCCGCCTTGGTGGCTCCGTATATGGATGAACACAAGAATTTGCTACGCTCCAAACACCCGGAGCGGTCTGATGACTGGATTACACGTGAACAAACCAGGAGTTTCGCCAGCTGGTTGCAGACACGTACCATGCATGACACCTCTATTGAAGATGACCTGTACTTGCTGTCCCAGTTACCATCTTCGAATATAATGACTTTCAAAGGGTACGAGATAAATGGTAATACATTTTACACGATCGCCCAAGATAAGAAGAGCACCAACCAAAACAGTGGTGTCCGCTTTGATGCAGAAACCAAGACGGGAAAGGAAACATATTATGGTTATATACAGGACATATGGGAACTTGACTATCGACGTGGTTTAAAGGTCCCTTTGTTTCGGTGCAAATGGGTCAATATGACACGAGGCGGGGTAACGGAAGACCCGCAGTACGGAATGACAACAGTGGATCTCAACAATCTTGCGTATGCAGACGAACCATTCGTCCTAGCCAATGATGTGGCACAGGTTTTCTATGTGAAGGACATGTCTACCAAGCCAAGAAAAAGAAAAGATAAGGAAGCGAATGCATCGTACGATGAGCCAAAGCGGCACATAGTTCTTTCTGGGAAGAGAAACATCGTGGGAGTGGATGACAAGACAGACAAGTCAGAAGATTATGAAAAGTTTGATGAAATTGCTCCATTCACAGTGAATATTGACCCGAGCATCCCGTTAAATGATGAAGATTTTCCATGGTTACGGCGCAAAGGGACACACGCGAAGAAAAAGTTTCACACCCAAAGATCTGGGATGTGATCGGCTTCACTAGCTATCATCACTTTCTTCTGTGTTTCGCACCGAGAGGGGAATCTCTGTAATAGTTAGGGTAGTTATGTGTTTTGGCATTTGAAACGCGAAGAAATTTTATGTGCAAACAAATTCACACTAATTTCAAATAATTCAAAATTTAAACTATTCAAATTTGAAAACTACGGGCACTAACAGAAAAAATAGCAGAAAAGAAAGAAAAACTATAGCTGAAAAGAAAAAAACTATATAAAAAAACTACTCAAAAATAAATAGAAGAAAATAAATATAGCAGAAAAGAAAAAACTACTCAGAAATAAATAGAAGAAAAAATAAAGCAGAAAAGAAAAAAAATATATTTGCTATTTTTAATCGTTTACAAAATGACCGTGAAATTGAAAATCACTACAAAATGAACTCTGAAAATGTTGAATTTTGGCAAACTAGATGAAAAACTACTCACAAATAAATAGAAGAAAATAAATATAACAGAAAAGAAAAAACTATACAAAAAACTACGCAAAAATAAATAGAAGAAAATAAAGCAGAAAAGAAAAAAACTATAAAAAAATTGGGGCGCTGCCCTGTGGGCCTGATAGGCCACAGGTGTGTAATTACAGGCCTTAAAGGCCCAGCAGACTCACAGGGCAGCGCGCAGAGTTTAGGCCCACAAGCCTGCTATATATAGGAGTTTGAAGTGGTAGCCGTGGCTGGGTTTATAAACCAGTGCGGCTGCCCTTCGCCCGGCGAGGTGGGACTAAACTTTGGGGTGGCAGCGCGACCCCTTTAGTACCGGGTGGTGGCACAAACCGGTACTAAAGGGGGGGCCTTTAGTACCGGTTTGTGCCACCACCCGGTACTAAAGGGGGTCGCTTCCCGCCGCTTGGCCTGGCCAAAACAGGCCTTTAGTACCGGTTGGTGGCTCCAACCGGTACTAAAGGTGCCTTCTATATATACAACAGCTACGAAAATTTCAGTTTCCCTCTCTGTTTGTTCCTCTGTTTCCGTCTCCGTCGCCGTCGCCGCCGCCCTCGATCGTCTCCGTCGCCGCTCGTCTCCGTCGCCGCCCCCGTCCCGTCGCCGCCCCCGTCCCCGTCGCCGCCCTCGTCTCCGTCGCCGCCCCGGGCCCGTCCCCGTCGCGCCGTCCCCGTCCCCGTCGCGCCGTCCCCGCCGTCGCCGCCCCGGCCGTCGCCTCGCCGTCGCCGTCGCCCGCTGTGAGCTCTCCCCCTCTAACCCCTCTCCCTCGCCCCCGGCGGCCACCATGGGCGCCGCCCCCCCCCGAGCCCATACACACACACACAAGCATGCATGAACACACACACACACGACTACATATGTATTTTGTATGTTTAATTAGTTTAGATTATTTAGTGTTTAATTAGTATATACGTATTTTGTATGTTTAATTAGTTTAGATTATTTAGATTATTATTTTTTCACTATTATATATGTATGAATGCATGTTAGATGGATATAATTAGTGTTTAATTAGTATGGAAATTTTTTATATAATGTTGTTTTTCAGTTTTTTAATGGATGTATAGAAGTTGTGTTTTCTGTGTTTAGTGTTAGATGCTTAATTAGTATGAAATAGTATATAGATTTTTGAAATAGTAGAAATGTTAGAAATTTTAGTTATCAAAATCCAATCATTAAAAAAATATTACTTTTTGCGGGCATATAGCTAGTATTTGTTCTCGACGATGCCCGGCCCGCATCCTCGCCGTCGACCCGTCCGCGACGACGTCCAGCCGACCCATGTCCGGGACTGGGCTCCGCCGGGCTGGCACTGGGAGGTGCTGCCTGGAGGGGCGCGCCGCTTGATGAGGAACCCGGCCCCGGGTCCCGTCGTCGACCCTGATCTCGTTTGGTGGCGTTCGCGTGGGCCAGTTTCGGTGCGGAGGGACCCGGCCCCGCCGGAGGTGGTACGTCGCCGTGTCAGGGAGGAGGACGAGCACGTCCATCGCTACATGGTTGCGTTAGAGGGCGGCAGGTTCTCCAATACCTGGCAGTATCTTCGGGGATCTCACTTCAGCTATGATCCTGTGAGGGTTCCTTCTCTTTGGGTGTCCACCGCCCGCGCCGCAGGAACCGCGAGTGTCCTAGATTCTTCTGTAGTATTCGATCTTTAATTAGCTAGCCAGTGATGTACTATTCAATATTATATATTATTCGAGACGATGTATTCGAGATTATATCTATTATTCTAGACGAAGTATTCGAGATTATATCTATTATTCGAGACGATGTAATTTGAATACTAAATTGTTTTATATTTCTTTTGAATTAGTTAAATAAAAGCTATGGCAGACAATACCGACAGAGAGGGAGAACA
>NC_057798.1:647530982-647618272 GCF_018294505.1 Triticum aestivum | reverse complement strand
CCGTCGCCGCCGTTCGCCACAGCAGCCGTCACCGGCCACCCCTCGCTCCCCCGACTAGCTCAGGAGCTTCGCCTCGACCCCCTCTTCCTCCCCACCGCTCCACGGCCCTCCGGAAGCCCTGCATCGCCGCCTACGTCGCCTTTCCCCTCCTCGGCCACCGGAGGTCATCGCCGATGATTCACTGCACTCCGGCCGTCCCCGAGCCCGCTAACCATCCCTGCAGCTCTGCGGTGAGCCACCGATTCGATTCCCCCTTGCCCCGTCGTCCCTAGCCTTCTGTAGCTGCCGCCCCCTTGAGCTCCGAAGCTCGACGCCGCCGGCGATGTCGCCGTCGTGGCCACGGTCACCGTAGCGCCCAACCGAGCACACTATCGTGCTCCACGCCTCACTAGGAGCACGCAGCACGCACCAACGCCTCCCCAAACACCCTGCAACGCCGACTCCGACTGCACCCGAACTCCGGCCGCCGCTCACGAGCTCGCCGTCGACGGTATAGACCACCCCAGGCACGGCCACCACCCCCGTTCGACGCGCGGGAGCAAGAGCTCTCCAACGAGCCCAAGCACGGCCTCGCCCGTGCCCTGTAGCGCGATCCCGTATCACGCCGCCGTCTCGGGCCTCGCCGGCGTCATGTCGCCGGTGGGTTTGACCCACTTTGACCACGGCAGGACCCCCCTGAGTCCCTGACAGGTGGGCCCAGCCCTGTAGCTAATTAGGATTAGCGCTAACCACTGTTAGTTAACCCCCCTGACACTGACCAGTGGGCCCCAGCGCCACTAATCCCTAATTACGATTAATTTAATCCTGTTAAACCCCCCCTGTCACTGACGTGTGGCCCCCACACGTCAGGTTTGACCCCAGACAGCCGCAGTTGACCACTGACGTCATGATGACGTCATGCTGGCGCAATAATTATATTTCTGGATTTAAATTAAATCAGGAAATTCCAGAATATTATTTAAACTTCAAAAATTCATAACTTTTATTCTGTAACTCCAAATTGGACAAATTATATATGAAAAATGATCAGAAAAATCCAATCTATCCATCTGTACTATTTTCATGCATGATCAAACAAGTTAAATTGATGTTTTAAGCAGAACAAGGAAAAGCACTTTAAAAGGCCATGTTTGAGTTTGAAATTTGAATCTTTGATTCAAATTTGTTCAAACCCTTCTGGTTTTAGTTGCATTAGCCCAACACACTCATATTGCTATGTTTCATGCATGCATCATATTGTTGCACATTGTTTGGTGATGTTTGTGTATCGATGTTCTTGTGGCAGGTTCTGCCTCCGAGGAGTACCGTGATTACCCTAACGAAGAACCGTATCAGTGCATCGAACCATCAGGCAAGCAACTAACCATTTGATCATATCGATACAATCCCATGTTCTCGCTCCTGCTCTCTTTTACTGCATTAAGACAACGCGTTTCAAACTGCTGTGTGCTACGGTAGTTGAACCCATTTCCTCTGCATGACCTGTCATTGCCACAGTAACTAGATGAAACCCACTAGCATGTGTAGGAGTTGATTGAGCCATATGTATGTGTTGTTCCTACCTTGCTATGCCTGCTATGCTTAGAGTCGTGTCAGGTCTGGTTCATCTGGGTGATGGCTAGAGTGAAATGATTATGTCGGAAATGAGAGTGGTGTGGTGAACACGATTTGGTAAAGGTATCGATGAGAGGCCATGTAGGAGTACATGGTGGGTTGTTTCATTGAAGCCGACCTTAAGCACTGAGATCTATATGTGTGATTTAAGATACAACTACTACCATGCATTGGGCCCTGAAATATGACCCCGCTCGACTTCTTATTCACCCTAGCTCTCTGTCCAGGAGTTGCAAGTAGTTTCTGGTGTTTGTAGCCTACTGGAGGCCGTGGACAGCGCTGACCATAGGGGTGGGCTGTGATGCGGTAGGTACGTGGCCGGGTGTACCGAATACCCGTTAGGTATCTCGGGAACCCTGTTCACATCGTTCGGGGCCGTATGGGAAACCTCGGCCGGACTCCCTGCGGATGGAACCTGAATAGGCGATAAACCTGGACTAGAGGCTTAAGTGTTTAGGTAGGTCGTGGTCTACATCCACGTCGGCTTTCGCTTGAAGTCTGCCGAGCACATGTCGTGTGCAGACGCTAAGTGGTGGAAACATGTATGAAGAAGTACACCCCTGCAGGGTTATCATAATCTATTCGAATAGCCGCGTCCGCGGTAAAGGACTACTTGGTTGCCTATACAGTTCATAGACAAGTAAATGGGAACTACTAAAAGCCTCAAGATAAGAGTGAGTGCCGAGGATGGCTCTTCCGTAGGAAGACGGAGGTGGATCCTCGGTAGTGTATTGAAGTGGTGAGTAGTGGACTCGTGTGCGCAAAACCATTTCAAGTTGGAGTATCGTAGGATAGTCTAGCCAAGAGTCAAAGCTGGCTTGCTGCAATAACTCCACCAACCCTTCTTGATAATATGCATGTATGTAGGATCTGATGTAAGTCTTGCTGAGTACCTTTGTACTCATGTTGCTATAATCTACATTTTTACAGAAGACGCTGCAACCCCTTCTGATGGGTTCTATGTAGACATTGACATCAACGAGTATGCTAAAGGCCCAGGTGGTGACCCTGAGCTTGTGAAGGACCTTGTAGTATAGCTAGGCTTTCCAAGCCTCTTTTATTTTACTAGTTGTCTGTACTCAGACAAGTTACTTCCGCTGCTGGTTTGTATGACTGTATGACTTGTATGTTGGGTCGTGAGACCCGTACCTTTGTGTATGTTATGTATGGCTCCCTGAGCCTTAAATAAAGTATTTGTGTCGTAGAGTCATGTTGTGATGCTTCGTTGTATTTGCACATATCGAGCATATTGTGTGTATGATTGAAATGCTTGGTATGTGTGGGATCTGACTATCTAGTTGTTTATCTTTAGTAGCCTCTCTTACCGGGAAATGTCTCCTAGTGTTACCGCTGAGCCATGGTAGCTTGCTACTGCTCTGGAACACTTAGGCTGGCCGGCATGTGTCCTTCTTCGTTCCTGTGTCTGTCCCTTCGGGGAAATGTCACGCTTTGAGTACCGGAGTCCTGTTAGCCCGCTACAGCCCGGTTTACTGGAGTCCTGCTAGCCCGGTGCTACAGCCCGGACCCACTTGCTGATGACCGACACGTTCGAAGCTGGGTCATGGATGCTTGTCCCTGTAAGTCTGTGCTACTTTGGGTTTACGACTAGTCATGTCAGCCCGGGCTCTTTATCATATGGATGCTAGCGACACTATCATATACGTGAGCCAAAATGCGCAAACGGCCCCGGGCAAAGGTAAGGCGACACCCGTGGGGATACCGTGCGTGAGGCCGCAAAGTGATATGAGGTGTTACTGGCTAGATCGATGTGACATCGAGTCGGGGTCCTGACACCTGTGCCGAGCAGGCCTTCGAAAAGGAAGGCAAATACCAATAGGGCCGAGCCTTCATCAAAGAGGTATGGGTTTTTTTAAATATGCTCGTTGGGTGTAACATTGAAGTGTGACTCTATCCGTTATGTCTTATCAGGCAAAGCATTCGCGGGACTATGTTCGGGGATCCTGTTGGTCATGCCTCAACCAGCCAGATTCCGGACCCTATCTCAAGGACTCAGGCTGACGCAGGAGTGACACCAGATTGTCTTTCTGCAGAGGGTTCGGATAATGCATCTGTCACGAACTCTGAAGTGGAAAGCACCATAAATCATCGGCACCGGCGGGCCACTCTTCGCGACCCTGATTTTTTAGAAGAGGTATTCAACGCCTTCAACTCGGGTGATGCATACATTCGAGCTGCTCGAGATGGGCTTACCAGAGCCACAGACCAGTATTTGAAAGATATGCAGGTAAGCACACATTTGTAAAATTCTGATAATCATATACCAGTAGCCCCCAAGACTTGAAACAGTTGGTAAAATTGATTTAAGGACCATTGTACAACCAGGTGCTCACAGAGAAGAACAACCTGTTATCTCAAGAGCTGAAAAATTGTCAGGCCAGCTAGCTGCTACTACCATCGAACTGGAGAAATCCAAGAAGGCAGTATCACATAATGTTCCCCTCTATCGAGAAAACATAATCATATACCAGGATTATTAATGCAGGTGCATATCTTATGGAAGAGTCATCAAATCGTCCGGGAGAGGCACCGGAAGTCGCACAAGCGGGAGGTCCAGAAGCTCAAAGGCAACTTGCCGCGATCGAGCGTGTACTGAGACTGGTCAGGGAGGAGAAAAACAAACTCCAAGATGCCAACATCAAGCTGGGCGTGGAAATAAAGGATGTGCGGGCCCAGCTGGCTGACTCCATGAAGGAAAATAAGAAGCTACGAGGCGGCATATTTAGTATGTGTTCAAACTTACCTTTACGTAGTTCGGCAAGCACTGGACCTGACATAGGTATGTTTGTAGGTATGCTGACCGGCCGTCCCGAAGAGGAGATGCCCGGATCTTCGGGCCATCTGCTACAAGATCTATCGCAAATGCACGAGAGAGCTCGGCAGGCGATGCAAAGTATTGCCAAGGCCTTATGGCCATCCGACTCTGCTCCAGCAACTATGGAGGAGCTTGTACAACTACTCAAGGGAGCGCGACAGTGCTTCCGATTATGGAAGATATCGGCCTGCCGGGAAGGTGCACGAGAGGCCTGGGCCATGGTGAAAACACGGTATACCAAGCTCGACCCGAATCACATGGCCCAGGTCAGACCTTTAGGGTTAGATGGAAAAGAAATTCATGTTAGTTTGGTATATGACCAAGTACAAATAGCCGCTAAGTATTCCCAACAAGATTGTAGGCTAGATAGCCTGTTGGAGGGCATAAAGGAAAAATATTTTGAGTCCAAGTGACTATGTATTTCAATTGACAAATTTGTCCCTAGCCGAATTATAAAAAAAATGTCATGGCGGACCTTTTCGCTTTAACCTCTGGACCCAAAGGTGCGGAGTGCTTCCGAATACCCGCTCAGTAATATATACCGAGGTATGCGTGGAAACCAGACATAGGGGTCATAGTTGCTTGAACAGACAAGTATCTGGCTAGCTATGTTATATTACATTTTTAATCGTAAGAAACATCTTCGAGAGAGAATAGTTCCGTTAAGGGTTCCTTTCCCTGGGTCCGCATGCGTTAACATGCATGTTCGAACTGTGATTGAAAAACCACAACATACATAACATCTGGGGGTTCATAGTGTAACGAGTGAAAAAACATCTTTAGTCCGCCGACCGAATATTCCCTTAAGAACGCTAGCTTTCGGCTTCACCCAGTATGAGGTACACATCCAGATGACCCGGCAGTAACAATCACAGAGGTGCTCCCTTTCTACCCTAGACGAACTAACGGGAACGTAGGGCATAAGCACAGGAGTCAGGCAACCCAGCTTGGCCAAAATTAAGTCATATCGTTTGAATATAATGGCAAAGAAAAGGTACATACGCGGAAAATACACATATGTGGTGAGCTTGATGCTCGGATAATAATAATAATAATAAGCTTCTGTACGAGAAGCCCCCAGGTATAATTGACATACATATTTTAGGATGTGTGCATCGTAGTTGTACGGCTTAGCAGCATGAGAGCTTAAAATCTTGAAAAAAGAAAATCTGAAAAGAGAGGAAAATAAATAGTGGAAATAAAATGGAGAAAGAAGATGAACGAAGAGTCCAGTGCTAGGCATAGAATCTTCGGAGTCTGGCCGCGTTCCATGGGTTCGGCTCTAGGCGATTGTCTAATGCAGCATGCAGGCGGTACGCACCTCGAGTAAGGACTTCATCAATGATGAAGGGACCCTCCCACTTGGGCTTGAGTTTGTCCTTTTTCTTCTTCGGCAAACGTAGAATGCAACATTATAAGTCTTGGCCCGTACTTCTCTCCATTTATATCTGCGGTCCTGTTGTTGATAAAATGCGGAACGGGCTTTTGCGATGTCGTGCTCCTCCTCCAGGGCATCTAAGCTGTCCTACCGATCAAGCTCTGCCTCTCTCTCTCTTTAGACGTGCGCACTCGAGGTGAGTCATGAATAATGTCGCAGGATAACACAGCCTCTGCGCCGTACACCATGAAAAAAGGTGTATATCCGGTAGAGCGATTGGGCGTGGTCCGCAGCCCCCAGAGCACGGAGTTGAGCTCCTCGACCCAGTGCTTGTCTGATTCTATCAAAGACCGCACTAGTCTGGGTTAAATGCCTCTCATAATAAGACCATTGGCTCGTTCGACCTGGCCGTTGGTTTCCGGGTGATAGACGAAGGCTTAATCGAGCTTGATGTCCAGATTAGCACACCAAGTTTTTACCTCATCAGCTGTGAAATTGGAGTCTGTGTAAAATATTTGGGGTACGTACTGAACTGTATCTCCGGTGGGGGATGTTAAGACAACGGTTGCTCCCAAGCCCGCCAACATTTTGGAGCCGTCGAAGTGCATGACCCAGTTGGAATATGTGTTGTACTCTTTAGGGAGTTCGGCCTCTGTCCATTCAACGAGGAAGTCGGCTAGTACTTGAGATTTAATGGCCCAACACGGTTTGTATGTTATGTCGAATGGGAGGAGCTCAATGGCCCACTTGGCGATCCGGCCAGTAGAGTTGCGGTTGTTTATTATGTCATTGAGTGGTACTTCGGAGGCCACCGTTATGAGCACTCTTGAGAGTAGTGTCGTAGCTTCCGGGATGCCATGAAGATCGCGTATGCAATTTTTTGGTAATGAGGGTACCAGGATTTGCATGGTGTGAGGACAGTGGATACGTAGTAGACCAGCTTCAAGCGGGAATTTGTGTCCATCCTCTCTCGTTCGATGACGAGTACCGCACTTACGACTTGGTGTGTGGACGATATGTATAATAACATGGGTTCTCCGTCGTTTGCCGTGGCCAGGATTGGGTTGCTTGCTAGAAGAGTATTTATTTCTTCCAGTCTGGCCGTTGCCGCGTCCGTCCACTCGAAGTGATTGGTGCGTTGGTGAAGGCGATAGAGTGGCAACGCCTTTTCTCCTAGTCTAGAGATAAAGTGGCTTAAAGCGACCACATATCCGGACAGTTTTTGGACTTGTTTGCGGTCTGTTGGCGTAGCCAACTATGACAAAGCTCGGATTTTAGTTGGGTTCGCCTCAATTCCCGTATTGGTAACGATGAAGCCCAGGAGCTTTCCAGCGGGAACGCCGAAAACACAGTTTTCCGGATTGAGCTTGATGTCATATGTTGGGAGGTTGTCGAATGTGAGACGCAGATCGTCTATTAATGACTCGACATGCCTAGTTTTGATGACTATGTCATCCACGTATGCTTCAACTATCTTGCCGATTTGTTTCTCTAGGCATGTTTGAATCATGCGTTGGTAGGTGGCACCGGCGTTTTTGTGCCCGAAGGGCACAGTGTTGAAGCAGAAAGGCCCGTATGGGGTGATAAATGCCGTTGTGGCTTGATCGGACTCCTTCATCTTGATTTGATGGTATCTGTAGTATGCGTCGAGAAAACACAGTTAGTCGTGTCCTGCGGTACCATTGATAATCTGATCGATGTGGGGAGGGGGAAGGGATCTTTAGGGCAGGCCTTTTTAAGTTCTTTGAAATCGACACATAGGCGCCAAGATTTATCCTACTTTGGTACCATCACCAGGTTTGCTAGCCAGTCCGGGTGTTTTATTTCTCTGATGAATTCGGCCTCAAGTAAATTGGCTAGCTCCTCCCCCATAGCTTGTCGTTTGGGTTCTGAAAAGCGCCGCAGTGTTTGCTTGACTGGCGTATATCCCTTCAATATATTGAGGTTGTGTTCAACCAGCCTACGTGGGATCCCTGGCATATCAGACGGATGCCAGGTGAATATGTCCCAATTTTCGCGTAGGAATGCCCATAGTGCGGCATCAACCGTCGGATCCAGCTGTGCCCCGATGGATGCGGTCTTCTTGGTATTCGTCGGGTGAACTTGGAATTTGACTATTTTGTTTGCTGGTTTAAAGGAGGTTGATTTGGGTCGCTTATCCAGGATTACATCATCCTTGTCCACCATGGAGCGCAATGTGGTTAACTCTTCGGCCGCAAGGGCTTCAGACAATGCCTCGAGGGCTCGGGCTGCGGTTTTGTTTTCGACGCGGAGTGCTATGTCCGGATCACTAGCAAGAGTGATAATACCATTGGGCCCGGGCATCTTAAGCTTCATGTACCCGTAATGGGGTATAGCTTGGAAGCATGCAAATGCGTCTCGCCCTAATAAGGCGTGATATCCACTGTTGAAAGGGGCCACTTGAAAGGTTATCTCTTTGGACCGGTAATTCTCCGGCGTGCCGAATACCACATCGAGTGTGATTTTTCCCGCACATCATGCCTCCCGACTAGGAATGATTCCTCGGAAGGTCATGCTACTTTGCTCAATGCGGCTCCTGTCTAATTCCATTTGTTGAGAGGTTCCTCGTAAATGAGGTTTAGCCCACTACCGCCGTCCATGAGCACTTTGTTAAGCCGAAAACTGTCCACGATCGGACTGAGGACAAATGCGGCTGGTGCCCGGACTGTTCTTAATTTTGGTTCGTCACTAGCATTGAAAGTTATGGTCGTGTCTTTCCAAGGGTTTATTGCTGCGACTAGGCAGATTTCAGCGAGGTCGCGGAGTTCCCTCTTGCGCCTATTGTTTGAGGCAAAAGTCTCGAAGACTGTCAATACTGTAGGATCGTTGTCTTTCGTGGGGTGTTGCTCTGCGACATTTTTTGTGAGGAGATCCTCGCCGCTCTTGTCCACTTGCCGGAGTATCCAACATGCTCTAAGGCTGTGGGTTGGTACGTTATCTGGTGTTGTGTGTATTTTGCATGGCCTATCGAGCCATCTCTCCAGAACGGTTCCGCGCCCTGTAATGGGTTTCAATTTTTTTACTATTGGCTCAGGCGGCCGACGAGGGTGCGTCATCTTTTTCTGAACGGGGGGTTGGGTAGGAACCGGCGGCTACCAAGAAGCTGCCTAAGTTTTCTAGGCCCTTTCCATTGTGCAGTACTTTTGTACTATGTTTGCCAAGTCATCAAAGTGTAATACGTGACCGCGGTTGATGGTATTAAGGATTCCCTCATCCGTGCAATTTTTGCAGAATAATGAGATTGCGTCTTCATCACGGCAGTCTTTGACCTTCTCTTTGACAAGGAGGAATCTGGCCCAAAAGTGATGGACCGTTTGTTGAGGCTGCTATCTGATGTGCCTAAGATCGCGTATATTTGGGTGGGTGGGTGGAATCGAATCTGAACCCTGACCCGATTTGGGATTAGGAGTTTAAGAAACTTTCGAGCTTAACAGTTTGGGCTCCGGGATATCAACCAATTTTTCAGGTCCATAGTCCGACTCCAAATTCGGAGGAAGGGGCACGTCCTTCTGTGGACCAGTATCCGACTCTCCGAGCTCGTAAATCCGAACATAGTTTGTCCTTAATACAGAGGGAGAATTGTTGTACTGCTCCTCCACTACCGCTATCTGATGGGTGATCGATGAAGATTTGATTTCTCTCTGATCGGGTTTAAGCCCAATCTGATCATAGTCTGTAGTGACCCCCAAGGCGGCGAAGCGATCCAGGAGTTCGTTTAAAGACAACAAGTCTATCGGATCCATCTGTTTGGAGTTTTCGGAATCAATACGAAGGCGATTTTAGATGACCCGAGAAGTCATCATCGGCCCAACGGCCGAATGGGCGGTCATGGTAAAACTTCCCAGCCAGAGGGTTTGGCCTAAGGCCAAGGCTCTTCTGGAGGTGATACTGTCCTTGATTGCAAGCGATCCATCAATCCTGTTTTGGACGTCACAGTGGAACTCTCAATGAAAGCACCAACGTCGGTGTCAAAACTGGCGGATCTTGAGTAGGGGGTCCCGAACTGTGTGTCTAAGGCTGATGGTAACAGGAGGCGGGGGACACAATGTTTACGCAGGTTCGGGCCCTCGCTATGGAGGTAATACCCTACTTCCTGCTTGATTGATCTTGATGAATATGAGAATTATAAGAGTTGATCTACCACGAGATCGTAATGGCTAAAACCCTAGAAGTCTAGCCTATGATTATGATTGTTGTTGCCTCTATGGACTAAACCCTCCGGTTTATATAGACACTAGAGGGGGGCTAGGGTTACACAAAGTCGGTTACAAAGAAATGAATCTACATATCCGAATCACCAAGCTTGCCATCCACGCAAAGGAGAGTCCCATCCGGACAAGGGAAGAAGTCTTATGTCTTGTATCTTCATAGCCCAATAGTTTGGCCCATGTTAATAGTCCGGCCGTCCGAGGCCCCCTAATCCAGGACTCCCTCTATAGCCCCCGCCTCCTGTTACCATCAGCCTTAGACGCACAGTTCGGGACCCCCTACCCGAGATCCGCCGGTTGTGACTCCGACAGGCCCCTCATGGGTCTCCTGACCTAATTATTTCACCTATATATTCCCATATACCCCCAAATTAACCAACAGCGGCATCCATGAAAAACACTTTTCCACCCCCGCAACCTTCTGTACCCATGAGATCCCATGTAGGTGCCTTTTCCGGTATCCTGCCGGAGGGGGATTCGATCTTGTAGGGCTTCTACATCAACACCATTGCCCTTCCGATGAAGCGTGAGTACTTTACCTCAGACCTATGGGTCCATACTAGTAGCTAGATGGCTTCTTCTCTCTCTTTGATTCTCAATACCATGTTCTCCTCGATGTTCTTGGAGATCTATTCGATGTAGTACTTTTTTTGTGGTGTGTTTGTCGAGATCCGATGACTTGTGGATTTATGATCAGCTTATCTATGAATATTATTTGAAACTTCTCCGAATTCTTATATGCATGATTTGATGTATTTGCAAGTCTCTTCAAATTATCGGTTTTGTTTGGCCAACTAGATTAGTTTTTCTTGCAATGAGAGAAGTGCTTAGCTTTGGGTTCAATCTTGCGGTGTCCTTTCCCAGTGATAGTAGGGGCAGCAAGGCGCGTATTGTATTGTTTCCACCGAGGATAAAAAGATGGGGTTTTCATCATATTGCTTGAGTTAATTCCTCTACATCATCATCTTACTTAATGCATTACTCCATTCTTTATGAACTTAACACTCTAGATGCATGTTGGATAGCGATCGATGTGTGGTGTATAAGTAGTAGATGCAGGCAGGAGTCGGTCTACTTAACACAGACGTGATGCCTATATTCATGATCATTGCCTTAGATATCATCATAACTTTGCGCTTTTCTATCAATTGCTCGACAATAATTTGTTCACCCATCGTATTATTTTCTATGGCCCCGGGTCTCTTTTCCATCAATTAAGTTTCTGATCTACAATTTTAGTTTCCGATCTACAATTCTTGCAATGTTTTACTTTTCGATCTATAAATCAAAATTAACAAAAATATGTACTTTATCGTTTATCTATCTCTATCAAATCTCACTTTTGCAAGTAACCGTGAAGGGATTGACAACCCCTTTATTGCGTTGGGTGCAAGTTTGTTTGATTGTTTGTGCAGGTATTCGATAATTTGTGCGTTATCTCCTACCGGATTGATACCTTGGTTCTCAAACTAAGGGAAATACTTATCTCTACTTTGCTGCCTCACCCTTTCCTCTTAAAGGGAAAAACCAACGCAAGATCAAGAAGTATCAGCCCTCTTGCTGGATCAAGAAGGCGTAGGACGTCCCCCAGCTGAACGTGTGCACAACGTGCAGGGGCCGTGCATTCGGTAGTAGATCGGTTGGAGCGCGTAGATAGTTCGACGACTTCAACCACGTTGTGAAACGCTTCCACTTAAGGTCTACGAGGGTACATAGACATACTCTTCTCTTCATTGATATGCATCTCCATGGAGATGCATAGCAATGAGAGGCGAGAGTGTGCCTACGTACCCTCGTATACCATAAGCGGAAGCGTTTCACAACACGGTTGATGTAGTCGAACTTTCTTCGTACTCCAACTGATCTACTACCAAATGCATGATGCCTTCGCGTTCTTTGCCTTCTTGATATAGCAAGATGGGGAGGTAGTAGATGAGTTCCAATAGCACGATGGCGTGGTGACGGTGATGGTAATGTGATCTCCGTAGGGCTTCACCTAAGCACTATGAAAGTATGACCGAGGTAGTAAACGGTGGACGGGGGCGCCACACACGGCTAAGACAATGTTGAGTCCTTGTGTGCTGCCCCCTTCCCATATATGTGTGTGTGCGAGGGGGGGGGAGGGGAGGCAGCCAGGCGTGCCCCGGGGCTGGCCGCTGACCACTGCCTTGTCCTGCGCCCCCCGTTTCCATGTATCAAAAAGGTGGAAGGAAAGAGGGGGGGGACAGGAAGGAAGGGGTGGTCCTACTCCACACTTTCCTTTCCCTCCCCTCTTTCATTCTCCTCCTCATAGGGCTGACCACAATAGGGGCGCACCAGCTCCTTGTGCGCTGATGTGTTCCCTCACTTGGCCCATAAGGCCCATATCTATGCCGGGGGTGCCCGAAACTCCTTTCTAGTGACCCCATAAGTACACGGTACCCTCCGAAACACTTCTGATGTCTGAATACCATCGTCCTATATATAAATCTTTACCTCTCGACCATTTTGAGACTCCTCGTCATGTCCGTGATCTCATCCGGGACTCGGAACAACATTCGGTCACCAAATCACATAACTCATATAATACTATATCGTCAACGAACATTAAGCGTGCGGACCCTACGGGTTCGAGAACTATGTAGACATAACCGAGACACCTCTCCGGACAATAACCAATAGCGGAACCTGGATGCCCATATTGTCTCCTACATATACGGAATTCCCTTTGTCCATCGATATGTTACTTGCCTGAATTCAATCGTCGTTATCTCTATACCTAGTTCAATCACGTTGCCGGCAAGTCTCTTTACTCATTCCGTAATACATCACCTTGTGATTAACTCCTTAGTCATTTGCTTTCAAGCTTATGATGTGTTTTACCGAGAGGGCCCAGCGATACCACTTCAATACTCGGACTGACATATCCTAATCTTGAGCTATGCCAACTCAACAAACACCTTCGAAGATACCTACAGAGCATCTTTATGATCACCCACTTATGTTGTGACGTTTGATAGCACACAAGGCATTCCTCCGGTATCTGGGAGTTGCATAATCTCATAGTCGAAGGAATATGTATTTGACATGAAGAAAGCAATAGCAATAAACTGAACGACCATTATGCTAAGCTAACGGATGTGTCTTGTCCATCACATCATTCTCCTAATGATGTGATCCTATTATCAAATGAAAACACATGTCTATGGTTAGGAAACCTTAACCATCTTTGATCAACGAGCTAGTCTAGTAGAGGATCACTAGGAATACCGTATTTGTCTATGTATCCACACATGTATTTAAGTTTCCGGTCAATACAATTCTAGCATGAATAATAAACCTTTATCATGATTAAGGAAATATAATAATAACCATTTTATTATTGCCTCTAGGGCATATTTCCATCAGTCTCCCACTTGCACTAGAGTCGATAATCTAGTTCACATCGCCATGTGAATAACACCCATAGTTCACATCACCATGTGATTAACACCAATAGTTCACATCGCCATGTGAACAACACCCAAAGGGTTTACTAGAGTCAATAATCTAGTTCACATCACCATGTGATTAACACCCAAAGAGTAATAAGGTGTGATCATGTTTTTCTTGTGAGAGAGGTTTAGTCAATGGGTCTGCCACATTCAGATCTGTATGTATTTTGCAAATTTCTATGTCTACAATGCCCTGCATGGAGTTACTCTAGCTAATTGCTCCCACTTTCAATACGTATCCAGATTCAGACTGAGAGTCATCTGGATTAGTGTCAAAGCTTGCATCGACGTAATCCTTTTACGACGAACCACTACTAGGGAAAAGCCTATAGTTGCGCTGGTTTTTGGCCTATCAGTAGCGCGGGGTGCCGCGCTACTGATACGGTGCTACAACTAAAGGTTAGCAGTAGCGTTGGTCTAGAGACGCTACTGCTATACACTCTTAGTAGTAGCGCATTTCGTAGGAAGCGCTGCTGGTAAATACTAGCAGCGCGCCTCTGTGCCCGCGCTACTACTATAATTGCAGATTCTATTTCTTTTTCATTTCATGTTGTATTCATACCATTATACTAGTTTTCATACAGTAGCAATTTAGAGATTGTTTTTACATCATAATGAGTTATTACATCACTGGGTGAAAGAACCATGGATTAGTTTGAAGTGTATGGATCCATCCACTTGAAACTAATCTGCGGTTCTTTCACCCAATGATATAATAAATCATCATCATCATCATCATATCATTAACAACTTATCATCATAATACATCATTGTCATATAACAACTCCTCCTCATCATCATTATCAACCCTAAAACATTGTAGCACATAATAACACATTGTACCTAGGACCTACTCCTCTCTAATAGGACCTACTACCCTCTCTTAGGTAAAATAACATAAAACAAGATAGGCCCTGACTCTCCATTATGGAGAATGGAGATTATCGTGTCCCCAATTCTTGCACGTCGCACAATGTTGCTTCCAAGTAGCTCCCTACGACTGACCATTCATTTTTTCCAATCTTTGATTGTCATGTCTTCATCGGTTTTAGAAATCCAATATGAACAACAGTGATGCGTAGGACGACCTAGTCGTAAGCTCATAACATCAAGGCGACCTTTCAGAAACATCAGATGAGGCACACAATCCTTTAGGATTTTCTGTTGAAAAACATAGTAATAACTTCATAGTTAGCAGTGTAGTTTAGTTTTAGAAGAATTTATGCAAAAGATGCACGGATGTCATAATAGTAAAAAATCTTACCATGCCATCTCCATGGATGTTACCGTAGTTCAACACGTGCACTAGTGGCACGTATTGACCATAATGTGCAGGAGTTTGGTAATATATATTGTAATTCTCAAGATCACTAATAAATGAGATTGGATGATTTTTCTCCTGATAAGTTAATTCTGCGCCATCTGTGTAGTAGGTTCTGTCTACCATCTTCTGCACATTCTTTGAAGAATGAAAACAAGCTATCAACGGAAATAAGCTGCCAACTATTTTGAAATAAAGAATATAAATTACTTAATAACTATGTTTGAGAAACTCACACAGCGGTAGAATTGGAGGCGTATCAACCAGGACCAAAATGTCCATATTGTCTTCGTCGATGACAGGATCACCAAGATCCATCGTGACAAGCATACCCTCATGAAAATCATATGTCTTGCAAAGTGCTTCCCAATTAGTGCAACCAAAATGCGATACGCCCTCAGAATTGTATTGATTTACAGCAAAATCATATCCATGATAGGTCCTTAGCTGAACTATCTTTGTTTCCATACTTTCATGATCTTCAAAATCCATCCTCTCCAAGACATAGCATCTTGCATGGCATGGGATAAGATATAGTCAAATTGTAGAAGATGAAAATTACACGTTGAAGAAGCAGAAGTCATGCTTAATTACAAAAAAACAATTGTCATCGTTGCATACCGTTTCAACAACTAAGGTCTCCTGGAGCTTAATGCTGAAGCGCCAACCTTCTACCAGGTGAGGCATGTCGCATAGACCTCGGTCGTCGCCGCACCAGTCGCACTCCACGAGACTTTCATCATTCGATGACATTTCCTATGATCATAATTCAAAAATTAAACTTCTAAAATTAAATATATGTACTACAAAACTAAATTAGATAATTGTTATTCATCATGGGTTGACTATCGCTTTGTTGAGTATTTTCTTGAAAACTCTCAGCTCACGTGGTGTATATATTCGACCGTCGTGATGGTAGCTCCTACCTTCGTTCCCGAGTGCATTACACCAAATTGTCTAGCACATGGGAACGAAGGAGAAGCTACCCCCATGACAATAGTCGGGATTCTTCGTCCACTCTCATATATGGTGGACACACTCCCTCACTAATTTTTCAACTGTCGGTGATGGTCGTTACTCGTCCTTCTTCTAGTTCATAACAAAGGTCTAGCACAAGGAGAAGAAGGAGAAACGACCCCCACGAGAATAGTCGGGATTCTTCCTCTCTTATATATGGTGCAGACTTTATCCCTCACACATTTTTTGGTTGTCATGTATGGCGCCTCGACAGACTTAATGTCAACCTGAAATGTCGTTTAATTATCTTTCTAGAAAATCCAGGCCACTCGATATTTCCTACATATTCTAGCACAAGTCATGCCAAAATTCACGAAAAAATCCGGCATGACCTTTGCTAAAAAAGGACATATCAAGCACTTGAAATTTGCCGGAATGGAAATTGATCAACACTCCGGCAAAACATAGGCCACTCGGAGTTGTTACCTGCAAACATGGTCGGCCACTTGGGCAAGCACATATCCTATTTGAGCAACACAAGATATACATGTTTAAATCTACATCATATGAGCATTCAAACTTGATGGTCATTGCATTTCAATGGTTGAAAATATGAACAAAAACATTTCAAAATATTTTACAAGACTCATATTTAGATGGAGATTTGGCTGGTCTCACCTCGAGGGCGGAGGGGGTTGGTGATGGGGACGACGACCGGGATGATGCAGGGGCTCCTTGATTTCTGCAAAAACAAAATATAAACAAAAATATTATTATCCTCATCTTAGGACTTACACTACTAGGAAATGGCCTACTAATGGCGCACCGGTTTCGCCTACTAATGGCGCACTACCGGTGCGCCATTAGTAGCACGCCATTAGAATTTTTTACTAATGGCGCACCACTGGTGTGCCATTAGTATCTGGTATACTAATGGCGCACCTGGCAGTGCGCCATTAGTGTGTAACTTCATGCGCCATTAGTATGCCTCCCGGGGGGCATATGTAACTATGTGCTTTGTCACACTAATGGCGCACTCTGCCTTGATGCGCCATTAGTATCCTTTGGCACACTAATGGCGCACTCTGCCTTGATGCGCCATTAGTATGAATATTTGTTTTTTTTGAATATTTGTTTTTTTTTTTGCTTTTCTGATTTTTGCACAGGTTACAAAATATATTATTGGACAGAATATAGACAGCAGCACACAGCAACATCAGATTCATCGAATACAATAGAAGATTAGTCTCCGAATACAATTCATCATATTAGTCTCCGAATTCAAAAGACCGAACAAAGATAAAACATTACAAGTCTCAAGACCGCGAGTATCGAGTTTGTCTTCACATTACAAGTCGATATCGATCATCTAAACTACCATCACATAAAAGAGAGTTGTGGTCATCACGATGAGCATCATCGCGATCAAACTGGTCCTCATCCGGTTCCTCCAACGCTCCCTCCTCTCTCCCGCTAGATAGCGGGCATATCTAGATTCGGCCTCCGCCCTAGTGGTGTACCCTTTGTAACTGTTACCGCTGAAACGGTGAACCTGTCTCCGACACTCCTCCCAGTCGTCGTAGACTCCGGGAACCTTACCCTTGTACTTGAGTGAATTCCTCCTTGACGGTGCGGAGCGCATTCGGACGCCGGTCCTTCCTTTGCTTCTTCGATTGGCTGCCATCTGTGTGTGCGCCGCCATCATCAGTGGTGGCATCCTCGGCGGCACCATCAGTGGTGTCATCCCCGACGCCACTAGGGGTTGTGTAATCAGGATCGGTGTCTTCCGCGGCGTCCTCATAGCGGTGAGGTTGTTCCTCCATCTCCTGGGACAGCTCCCAGAATTGCTTGCCGCCCGAACCACCGGCCTCATCGTTGTGGGCCATGTTTCGCTCTAAATAGGAAAAAAGTTTGGTCAAAAAGTTGGTTATTGTCAAGGAACAAGATCATGGTCTCATCATTTAGGGTTTGTCGACACCGAGGCACCCTAAAAGCCTAAGCTTTCATCATTTAGGGTTTGTCGATGCCGAGGCACCCTAAAAGCCTAAGCGTACATCATTTAGGTTCTCATCGACACCGAGGCATCCGGGGCAGCCAAGTTAAGTTTTCATCATTTAGGGTTTATCGATGCCGAGGCACCCTAGGTTGGGCCTAATCACTTGGCACTAATCACTTGGCTCTATTGCCACCTATGTTGGGTTTATCATCTAGGGTTTATCGATGCTAAGGAGAATTCTAAGTTGGGCCTAATCACTTGGCTCTATTGCCACCTATGGTTTAATGCAGCAAGGAAAATTTCAGCATGACCTTTGCTGAAAATAGGACATATGGAGTACCCGAATTTGCCGGAACGGAAGTTAATCAACATTCCGACAAACCCAAGGGCCACTCGGGGTACCTGCAAATTCATCACGACACGATGGTCGGAGATATGACCTTTGCAAAATGGTCGGAGACATGATGGTCTTTCTCAATGTGATCAATTGATGGATCAACACATAAAACATGTCCAATAAGTACGATTTATAGAGTCAACATCAGTATGAATATATATAAAGTTTTTCTTCATCAGCCAGGCCCATGAAAGTAACTACATCAGTATGAATATATATAAACAAGCAAAGAATGCATGCAAGTTTAAAGTAAAATGTTTCAGTTAATGCAAGTACTCCTCTTGCTCTCTACTTTCTCTCTTCTCTTCTTCAGTTAATTAACTGAATTTTGCTGATGTTGTTGTTAACTGAATTTTAATCAGCTGCTGAAGAACACCTTCAGTTTCCCTCCTGGACGTTTCAGAAACAGGAGGGCCCATGTCTCCCCTCCAGAGTTTTCGAGGGCCCACGTCTCCCCTCGAAAGGGCAGGACATTTGAGTTTTCGAGGCAACTCCCCACGTCTCCCCTCCACTGGCAACTTCCCACGATGCAGAGGGGGTTTGCTTCCCATGTCCAGGTAACTCCCCTCCTATTCCATTGCCGCTCCATCTTCCTCCCTCTGCCTCCCTCCTCATTCCATTGCCGCTCCATCTTCCTCCCTCTACCTCCCTCTGCCTCCAGCATCAAGCAACTCCCCTCTGCCTCCACCATCGCTGGCCAGGAGGGGAATGGCGGAGGAATCGTGGAGCAACTCCCCTCCGTCTGCCAAGAGAATGGCGGAGGCATCATGGAGAAACTCCCCTCCGTCTGCCAAGCATCACCGTGGTGAGGCGTCTGGCAAGGAGCCGCTGGTGGTCGACGACGACGTTCCGGTCCCTGGGCAGAAGCGGGACTACACCGTGCCGCTCAAGGTTGATATCCACCTGAAGGAGCTGCTAGATGTCGTATGCACCAGCAATCCAGACGAAGCCGACAAGATGATCCGCAAGATGAGGAGGAGGCTCGGAGGCATGCTTCCTCGGAATATCAGCATTGATGTCGAGTATACCAGGGAAGACAAACCTCCGCAAATTGCTGCAGTTCTGCAGTTATGCGTGGAGGATCTCGTCCTGGTATACCACATCACCACAGCAACCAAATGGTAAAAACATCCAGTTCTGAAGTTTTTGTCTAATTAGTCGTTTCTGAAGTAGATTTAATAGTTATGAAGTTCTGAAGTAGATGCAATACTAGTTCTGAAGTTCTGAAGTTTCTGAAGTTCTGAAGTTTTGTTTTAATTAGTAGTTTCTGACGTTTCTGAAGTTTCTAAAGTAGATGCAATAGTTATGAAGCTCTGAAGTAGATGCAATAGTAGTTCTGAAGTTCTGAAGTTTCTGAAGTAGATGCAATAGTTCTGAAGTTCTAAAGTAGATAACAATACTAGTTCTGAAGTAGATGCAATACTAGTTCTGAAGTACAGAATGTTGTCTAGAAGTTTTTGTGATCATTAAGTAGCTGTTATGAATGTTGTCTTGTAATGCAAAAGATTGCAAAAAAATACATCATTGAGATGTTATGCTTGCTGTTTTGATCATACAGAATGTTGTCTTGTAGTTGTTGTGATCATTTAGTAGTTGTTGTGATCATACTGTTTTAACTGAATTTTGTTCAGAACTGAAGATGCTATTTTAACTGAATTTTGCTTCAACTGAACCCATTTTAATTCTGTAGTTTCTGAAGTTTTTGAAGTAGATGAATTTGATGCACCAGATTAATTTGATGCAGGCCCAAGGAACTCCGCCCGCTCCTACAGGAGAAGAAGCTGTACACCTTTGTTGGCTTCTCCATAGGAGGCGACAAGGATAAGCTGAAGTTGTCTGGTTTAGAGATCAACCCCGACAAGTACGTCGACTTGCAGCGCAAATGGAGAGTTCCAAACAATGGAAAGAAGTGGCAGTCTTTGGCTGAGTTTGCAGGCAGCCTCATCCACCCATCCTACAAGGAAATGAAGCAGAAGATCGACGGGAAATCGGACCACCTACTATGGGGGGACAGCCCACTGCCAAACAAGCTCATCGAGTACGCCGCGAAAGATGCGTACGTCACCTACGAGGCATGGAAGAAAATCGAAATCACCAAAGAAGGTTTGGAGCTCTGGCAAGAGGCGGAGGATCATTGGGATGACCCCTACTACTGGGGATATTGAGTTGTTTGTGGTATTGGGATGACCCCTACTACTGTGTCTCAGTTTGTAGTTATGTGGTTGAACAAGTTTGCTTTTGTTATGTTGGACAAGTTTGCTTTTGTTATGTTGAACAAGTTTGCTTTTGTAATGATGAACAAGTTTGCTTTGGTTGTCAGTTGACATCACTCATCGCTGAGCATGGTTTAGTTTTACCTTTATCTATTTATTATTTAGGCAGAGCTATTCAGGCATGGAAGATATAATCATCCTTATGGTGAGGATCGCAATGTTTTTAGCTTCCAAGTTTCTAATGACACATGATCTTTCCAACCACATAACTTAACTGCAAACATTTCCCCTGTAAATTGTAGTTACACATTCCAACCAATACCTGCAGGTTGTAATTTCATACTGAATGACCATCAATGACTAAGTGAAGCAAATAATTGCTATGCATTTCTTGGCACGCGAGAAGGAAGAGGGGAGAGGAGGCGGAGCTCACCGGGGAGGCGCAAGGAGGCCCTGCGACAGCTTAGTAGCAACAGAGGTGGCCGAAGTTGAGGAAGACAGCGGCGACCCGAGGAAGAAGAGGTGGAGGGGGTGGAGGGGTTGAGTGCCGTCGCGCCCTGGTTCTGCGGCTCGCCGGCCCGGTGTTGAAGCAGATTCTGCCCGCCGCCTTGCCTGTCGCCTCGCACGGTGGAGCTCGAGGGCTGGGAAGGCGAGGGAGGGGGTGGGTGGGTGCGGTGAAGGCGAGGGAGGGGGTGGATTGGGAGCGGACGGTGATGGGGGGCAGGGCAGGGGCTGACTGGGGGCAGCGACGGAGGCAGAGGCACGGGGGCGGCGGCGGCATGGGTCGGGGCAGTGCACGGGTGGATCTGGTGGCGAGGGCCGGAGAGAGGGTCGAAGGGGATCTGGCGAGAGGGAGGGAGGATAGCTAGGGGGAGGGTTCTAATGGTGCACCGTCCTGTCGTGCGCCATAAGTATGACTATTCTAATGGCGCACCACCCCTCGGTGCGCCATTAGAATTTTGTTTTAATCTAGCCCACTAACCATATCTACAACCTAACCCTATCTACAACAGAACCCACCCACTAGCACGACTGGTCAGCACGCAGCACACACACCAGGAAGTCCTCGGTTCGATTCCCAGGCTCCCCAATATTTTTTTATGCATTTTAAATGCTGTTTTTATATTTATTTGTGTTTAAATATGTTCAAAACTTGTTTAAATCATAACAGTAATATTTTTTTATAAAAACAGTAATAATTTTTTAAAAAATATGTTCAAATTTCTTACTTGAAAATATCATCGGCGGCGGCGGTGGAGCAGGGGAGGGTGCGGGGATCGAGATCGAGATGGAGGGGGAATCGAGATCGAGATGGAGGGGGATCGAGATCAAGTGTCCTCATGATTTCAAAAAGTGCCCATGAAATTTAAAAATATTCATGATATCAAAAAGTGCCCATGAAATACAATCGAGAAATGAAGACTACGATTTAAATACAATCGATCTTAGCTAGCTATCTGTTCACAATCTTCTTGCCCTTCTTTTTCGCAAATGGAGTTCTTCTGTGGAACGGACGTCCTTTAGGTAGGGTGGTCCCGCTTCTTCTTGTGGTGTGTGCTGCTACTTCATCGTCGTCGTCATGTTCGATCTTCGGGTCGCCGTACTTGTCGAAGTCTTGCTCATTGGCTACTCCATCCATTCCGATGATCTTCCTTTTGCCTCTCCTCACGACAACACGACTGGGCTTTGGCGGGTCGGTAATGAAGAAGCATTGGTCCACTTGGGAAGCCAGTACCCATGGCTCATTTTTCGCGGTGACGTTTGCGCCCGCGGTCTTGGATTTGGCTTCGGGTATAAACACGACTGGGCTTTGGCATAGTGCGCCCTTAGTAGGTTTGCAAAAAAGTACAAAAAAATTATATACTAATGGCGCACTGTCTTGGTCGTGCGCCATTACAAGTTCTAACTAGTAATGGCGCACTTTACCATTCCTGCGCCATTAGTTTGTATGGAAAAATGGGGAAAAAATCAATAGTAGTGGCGCACCATGATCACGGTGCGCCATTAGTGTCTTCCACACTAATGGCGCACGAGCAACCGGTGCGCCATTAGTATATAGTAGTGGTGCACTACTTACCTGGTGCGCCATTAGAATCAGTCCTATCTATAGCCCTTTTCCTAGTAGTGTTAGTGAAACCCTATAAGCTATCAACTAATCAAATGCATACCCCTTGCATAGTGCTCTCCAATTTTAGCATTCAAAATAGGAGTAGTTTTCCAATTTGAGCATTCAATAATCAAAAACTAAATCATAAAATAAATTAGTATTCAAATTAGCATGCATTCAATAAGCAAAACTAAATCATCTCTTGCATCCGTACATCATCGAATATTACCACTAATACAACTCGAACAGTATCATACATATAACATCACTAATACCGCTACAACCCTAACGAACGACGGGTATCGGCGCCAGCGGTGGACACACAAGAGAAGGAACCATCATAGGATCATAGCTCCAGAGAGATCCTTGAAGAACCTGCCAGGTATTGTCGAACCTGACCTCCAACGCAACCATGTAGCGACAGACGTGCTCGTCCTCCTCGCTGACACGGTGACGTACCACCTCCATGGGGGACGAAAGCCTCCCCACCGTTACTGGCCCACGCAACCGCCACCAAAGAAGTTCGGGTCAATGATGGGCTAGCTCCTCACCAAGCTGCGCCCCCTGGAAGGTAGCACCTCCCAGTACCAGCCCGACGGAGCCCAGTCCCGTACATGGCCCCTTTGATTAAGCAGGCCTCTTCCATTGAGGATGCGGGATAGGCATCATCGACATTGATGCGGGAATAATTTCTTTAAATAATAAAATAACAACAAATGTGACATGTTCAAAATATGACATGTCCACTTCAAAACGAATCAACCTAGAATTCGTATAAATACACCTAAATTTTATTAACTACACCTATTTAAAAACCTACATTTTGAACATGGTTCGATCATAACGAGGGTTCATACTACATTATTCTAATATTAAACACCTAAAATACCTAAATTATATTAACTACACCTAATTAAAAACCTATATTTTGAACGTGGTTCGATCATAACTAGCTAGGGTTCATACTACATTATTCTAAGTATAAACACCAAAGATTAAACACCTAAGATCATAACCTACTACATTATTCTAAGATTTAACCTACATTTTTCAACTAGCTAGGGTTCAAAATAAACTAGGGAGGAGGAGTACCTCTCGATGGAGGACGGTCGGCGCGGGGGGCGGTCGGCGCGGGTAAGGGCGGCCGGCGGGGGAGGACTGGCACGGGAGACGGCAGCGCGGGGGGGACGGCGGACGGAGCGAGTGGATTGATGGAGGAGAGTGAGTGAGTATGAGTGTGACTGAGTGAGATCGAGTGAGGGGGAGACGGCAGCGGGATGGAGGAGGGAGGGGATTTAGGAGGGGTAGTAGCACGTTTTATGGTAATGTGCTACTACTAAACGTGATAGCAGTAGCGCCTTTCAGTCAAGAAGCGCTACTGCTATGCCATACCAGAAGCGCCTTATTTTAAAATGCGCTACTGCTAAGGCTAAGCATGTAAGAATAAACATAAAAAAACATCGGTCATGAATGATCTTTTTGTGTATAATCTAAATAATCAACATGAATCCTCACATGTTTAGGTACAGGTGAAGATTCATATTGCAGGCACAAATCCTACACATAGAGTTCAATGAAGACCAAGTGCTTGTGATAGTTTGAGAATTAACATATTTAAGGTGGTAAACACCCTGATCGCTTAGCAGTATGGTACTAAACTTAGTTGCAAGAGGGGATGATACTTAGAAACAACGTGTGTTGGGGAAACGCACTACTGCTACACACGTTAGCAGTAGCGTGTCTTAGGAAAGTGCGCTACTACTGTACCTAGTCAGGAGGCAACACCCTGGCAATTGTAGTAGTAGCACTCTTTTCACCTAGCGCGCTACTGCTACTGTTATATTAGTAGTGCGGTCTTCCATAGCGTGCTACTGCTCGGTAGCAGTAGCGCGTTTGTTTTTAAACTGCACTGCTGGTAAGATTCTGTGTATAAGGTTTTCCCTAGTAGTGAATTACTTATCACCTCCATAACCGAGAAAAAATTCCTTAGTCGTCTTAGGTAGATAAGGATCATTTTGACCGCTATCCAGTGATCTACTCCTGGATCACTATTGTACCCCTTGCTAAACTCATGGCAAGGTACACAATAGGTCTAGTACACAACATGTCATACTTTATAGAACCTATGGCTGAGGCATAGGGAATGACTTTCATTATCTCTCTATCTTATGTCGTGGTCGTGCTTTGAGTCTTACTCAACTTCACACCTTGCAACGTAGGCAAGAACTCTTTCTTTGTCTGATCCATTTTGAACTTCTTCAAAATCTTGTCATGGTATGTGCTTTTTGAAAGTCCTATTAAGCGTCTCGATCTATCCCTATAGATCTTGATGCCCAATATATAAGTACCTTCACTGAGGTCTTTCATTGAAAAACTCTTATTCAAGTATCCTTTTATGTTATCCAGAAATTCTATATCATTTCTAATCAACAATATGTCATCTACATATAATATTAGAAATGCTACAGAGCTCCCACTCACTCTCTTGTAAATACATGCTTCACCGAAAGTTTGTATAAAACCATATGCATTGATCACCTCATCAAAGCCTATATTCCAACTCCGAGATGCTTGCACCAGTCCGTAGATGGATCGCTGGAGCTGGCACACTTTATTAGAAACTTTAGGATCGATAAAACCTTCTGGTTGCATCATATACAACTCTTCTTTAAAAAATCCATTGAGGAATGCAGTTTTGACGTCCATTTACCAGATTTCATAATCATAAAAGGCGGCAATTGCTAACATGATTCGGACGGACTTATGCATCACTACGCATCAGAAGGTCTCATGGTAGTCAACCCCTTGAATTTCTCAAAAACCTATTGCGACAAGTCGAGCTTTGTAGACAACAACATTACCATCAGCGTCGGTCTTCTTCTTTAAGATGCATTTATTCTCTATGGCTTGCCGATCATCGGGCAAGTCCACCAAAGTCAACACTTTGTTCTCATACATGGATCCTATCTCTGATTTCATGGCCTCAAGTCATTTGTCCAAATCTGGGCTCATCATACCTTCTTCATAATTTGTAGGTTCACCATGGTCTAGGAACATGACTTCCTGGATAGGATTACCCTACCACTCTAGTGTGGAACGTGCTTTGTTCGACCTACGAGGTCCAGTAGTAACTTGATCTGAAGTTTCATGATCATCATCATTAACTTCCTCTCTAGTTGGTGTAGGCATCACTGGAACAATTTTCTCTGATATGCTACTTTCCAAATTGAGAGAAGGTACAATTACCTCATCAAGTTCTACTTTCCTCCCACTCACTTCTTTTGGGAGAAAGTCCTTCTCTAGAAAGGTTCCATTCTTGGCAACAAAGATCTTGCCTTCGGATCTGTGGTAGAATGGGTACCCAATTGTTTCCTTACGATATCTTATGAAGACGCACTTCTTTGATTTGGGTTAGAGCTTATCGGCTAAAGCCTTTTGCATAAGTGTCAAAACCCCAAACTTTAAGAAACGATAGCTTAGGTTTCTTCCCAAACCACAGTTCATACGGTGTCATCTCAACGGATTTAGACGGTGCCCTATTTAACGTGAATGTAGTTGTCTCTAATGCATAACCCCAAAATGATAGTGGTAAATTGGTAAGAGACATTATAGATCGCACCATATCTAACGAAGTACGGTTAGGATGTTCGAACACACCATTACACTGTTGTGTTCCAGGTGGCGTGAGTTGTCAAACAATTCCACATTGTTTTAAATGAAGACCGAACTCGTAGAAACTTTATTTTCTTGTTACGATGATTCTCCACTTCACTATGAAATTCTTTGAACTTTTTAAATGTTTTAGACATGTGTTTCATTAAGTAGATATACCCATATCTGCTCAAATCATCTGTGAAGGTCAGAAAATAACAATACCCGCCGCGTGCCTCAAAACTCATTGGACCGCATACATCGGTATGTATTATTTCCAATAGGCCAGTAGCTCGCTCCATTGTTCCAAAGAACGGAGTTTTAGTCATCTTGCCCATCAGGCATGGTTCGCAAGTATAAAATGATTTGTAATCAAATGATTCCAAAATCCCATCTGCATGGAGTTTCTTCATGCCCTATACACCAATATGACCTAAACAGAATTGCCACAAGTATGTTGCACTATCATTATCAACTTTGCATCTTTTGGCATCAATATTATGAATATGTGTATCACTACCATCGAGATTCAATAAACCATTCACATTGGGTGTATGACCATAGGAGGTTTTATTCATGTAAATAGAACAACAATTATTCTTTCACTTAAATGAATAACCATATTTCAATAAACATGATCAAATCATATTCATGCTCAAAGCAAACACCAAATAATGATTATTTAGGTTCAACACTAATCTCGAAGGTAGAGGTAGTGTGCGATGGTGATCGTATCAACCTTGGAATAACTTCCAACACACATCATCACCTCACCCTTAACTATACTCTGTTTATTCTGCAACTCTTGTTTCGAGTTACTAATCTTAGCAACTGAACTGGTATCAAATACCCAGGGGCTACTATCAATACTAGTAAGGTACACATCAATAACATGTATATCAAATATACCTTTATTCAGTTTGCCATCCTACTTATCTGCCAAGTATTTGGGGCAGTTCTATTCCAATGACCATTTCCTTTGCTGCAGAGGCACTCAGTTTCAGGCTTGGGTCCATCTTTGGGCTTCTTCATGGGAGCGGCAACTTGCTTGCCATTCTTCTTAAAGTTACCTCTCTTTTCCTTGCCCTTTTTGTTGAAACTAGTGGTCTTGTTAACCATCAACACTTGATGTTCTTTCTTGATTTCTACCTTCGTCGATTTCAGCATCGCAAAGATCTTGGGAATTGTTTTCGTCATCCCTTGCATATTATAGTTCATCACAAAGTAGCTTGGTGAGAGTGACTAGAGAACTCTGTCAATCACAATCTTATCTGGAAGATTAACTCCCACTTCATTCAAGCGATTATAGTACCCTAGACATTCTGAGCACATGCTCACTGGTTGAGCTATTCTCATCCATCTTGTAGTAAAATTACTTGCCAGAGGTCTCATACCTGCCAACACGGGCATGAGTCTGAAATACCAATTTCAGCTCTTGGAACATCTCATATGCTCTCTGCCATTCACAACATTTTCAAAGTCCCAGTTCTAAGACATTAAGCATGCGTATTAGTACTTTGTTTTGAGGGCTAATAAAAATTTGCAATAAGTATGTGAGTTCATTATGACTAACGTTGAGTCCACGGATTATACGCACTCTCACCCTTCCATCATTGCTAGCCTCTTCGGTACCATGCATTATCCTTTCTCACCTTGAGAGTTGGTGCAAACTTCGTTGGTGCATCCAAACCCCGTGAAACGATACGCTCTTTCACACATAAGCCACCTTATATTCTCCTCAAAACAGCCACCATACCTACCTATTATGGCATTTCCATAGCCATTCTGAGATATACTGTCATCCAACTTCCATTGTTCCATTTTATTATTACACATAGCATCATTATCATATTGCTTTCCATGATCATCTAGTTGACAAGTATTTGTGGCTTGGACACTGTTCATATTTTTTATACATGTCACGCTAGATCATTGCACATCCCAGTACACCGCCGAAGGCATTCGTATAGAGTCATATCTTTGTTCTAGTATCGACTTGCAATTCTTGAGTTGTAAGTAAATAAAAGTGTGATGATCATCATTATTAGAGCATTGTCTCATGTGAGGAAAGGATGATGGAGGCTATGATTCCCCCACAATTTGAGATGAGGGTCCGGACAAAAAATAGAAAAAAATAAGAAAGAAAAAGAAGAAAAGGAGAAAAAGGGGAAAAGGAAAAAGGAAAAAAATGAGATAAAAAGAGAGAAGGGATAATGTTACTATCCTTTTTCCACACTTGTGCTTCAAAGTAGCACCATGTTCTTCATATAGAGAGTCTCCTATTTTGTCACTTTAATATATTACAAGTGAGAATTTTTCATTATATAACTTGGATTGTATATTCCAATGATGGGCTTACTCAAATTGCCCTTGGACTTCATGAGCAAGCGAGTTGGATGCACACCCACTTAGTTTTCTTTTGAGATTTCATATACTTCTAGCTCTAGTGCATGCGTTGCATGGCAATCCCGACTCCTTGCATTGACATCAATTGATGGACATCTCCATAGCTCATTGATTAGCCTCGTCAATGTGAGACTTTCTCCTTTTTTGTCTTCTCCACACAACCTCCACCATCATATTCTATTCCACATATAGTGCTATATCCATGGCTCACGCTCATACATTGTGTGAGAGTTGAAAAATCTTGAGAACGTTAAAAGTATGAAACAATTGCTTGCCTCTTCATCTGGGTTGTGCATGATAAATACTTTGTGTGATGATGATAGAGCATGACAGGATTATATGATTTTGTAGGGATAACTTTCTTTAGCCATGATATTTTGAGAAGACATGATTGCTTTGTTAGTATGCTTGAAGTATTATTGTTTTTATGTCAATATTAAACTTTTGTTTTGAATCTTGTGGATCTAAATATTCATTCCACAATAAGAAAGGTTACATGATAAACATGTTAGGTAGCATTCCACATAAAAAATTCCTCATATTTAACACGACGCTCCAAGCAAAACTCATATCATGCGACGAATAAAAATATAGCTCCAAGTAAAATTACCGATGGTCGTTAGAAGAAAGAGGGGATGCCTTCCAGGGAATCCCCAAGCTTATTCGCTTGGGAGTCCTTGAATATTACCTTGGGGTACCTCGGCCATCCCCAAGCTTAAGCTCTTGCCACTCCTTATTCCTTCATCCATCGTGATCTCATCCAACTTGAAGACTTCAATCACACAAAACTTAACAAAACCTTCGTGAGATCCGTTAGTATAATAAAGCAAATCACTACTTTAAGTACTGTTGCAAACCCATTAGTATTTTATTATTGCATTATAACTACTGTATTCTAATTTACCATGGCTTATACCACCTGATATAATCCATAGATTCATCAAAATAAGCAAACAATGCAACAAAAATAGAACAGTCTGTAGTAATCTGAACATTGACCATACTTCTGTAACTCCGACAATTCCGAACATTGGCCATACTTTGTATATCAATTGTGTGTAAAAACATCAGAGCAAACGCATGTTTCTGTGTACTTACAAAATTCGCTTAAAAGTTTCTGTTTTTTCATAGAATCATCAACTATCATCCAAACCGTCCTAAAGGCTTTACTTGGCACAGACACTAAATAAAACATAAAAAATACAATCATAACAGTAGCATTATTGTGCACACACAAGAAAATATAAAAATAAACAAGAAAATTAAGATACTATTGGGTTGCCTCCCAACTAGCGCCATTATTTTATGCCCCGAGCTAGGCATAATGCAAAGTTTTAAGTACTGTCATCTTTGGTTTTAGTTCCATAGGTGGCCCTCATGATTGATTCATATGGTGGCTTAATTCTAATTCTAGGGAAGTGTTACATACCCTTCTTTGATGGAAACTGAAATTTTATATTCCTTTCTTGCATGTCTATGATGGCACCTATGGTTTGTAATAATGGTCTACCAAGTATTGTGGGACAGGACGAATTCCAATCAATGTCAAGTACAATAAAATCAACGGGAATGTAATTCCTATTTGCAAGTATAAGAACATCACTAATTCTACCCAAAGGCTTTTTTATAGTAGAATCCATTAAGTGCAAATTAATAGAACATTCAACAATATTGGTAAAACCTAGCACATCACATAGAGATTTTGGAATTGTGGAAATGCTAGAACCCAAATCACATAGAGCATTGCACTCCAAATTTTTAATATTAACTTTAATGGTAGGTTTGCACTCATCATATAATTTTCTAGGAACTGAAACTTCTAGTTCTAGCTTTTCTTCAAAGGCTTTCATCATCGCTTCTACAATATGTTTAGTGAAAACCTTATTTTGTTCATAAGCGTTGGATGAATTTAGCATATATTTCAACAAACAAAATGCACTCAATCAAAGAGTAGCTATGATAATTAAAATCTTTGTAATCCAAGAGAGTGGGAACATCATTAGTTAAAGTTTTTACCTCCCCAAACCCACTTTTGTAAAAAAATCAACATCTCACCCTCCAAATTATGGGTACGCCTTCTAGCTAAAGTTGACTCTTCTTTAGTCCCCTTTTCATCAAGTTTTATATTGCTAAACAAGGAAGCAATAGATGAAACACTAATCATTTTAATATCACTTATCATTTTAATATCCTCTTCATTACTAAGTGAAAATGATTCCGGCTTAGCTGCATTGATTACTAGAGTATCTTGTGCATCGAAAATCTTTCCTAGCATATTTTCACTAAGAATAAATTGATGTTGAAGATCAGCAACTTCTTCACTTACATCATTGAGTTGTTTTGCAATTACATCCAACAAAGTAGACTGTTCTTTGCTAAAAAATGTTGTGCTCAAATTGCGTAGACATGTAGTCTTTAATATTTTTATCCATTTCAGCAAATAAATATGACAAGAGGTATCATGATAACATTCTAGAGACATCATGATTAGGCAAACAAGATAACAAGCAAGCAAAGAAGCTAACAAGAAAAAGGCAAACAGAAAATATTTTTGCAATTTTTGTAAAAACCTTTTAGCACTGGGGGAGATGAAAATGAGAGGCAAAGGCAAATAAAATGAATGCAAGGAGATGAAAGTTTATGCGTAGGTACTTGATAAATGTTGATGATGTTTCCCCACCAAAGACGCCAGAAGTTCTTCCTGCTACTTGTGAGTTGCGTTTTCCCTGAAGAGGAGGGGATGATGCAGTATAGTAGAGATAAGTAAGGTTATCAATCCAGTAGGAAAATCATGCAACAACTAATTAGCATCACCTCCACACAAAATAACAAATCCTTGCACCCAACACGAACTTGGGGTGTTCAATCCCTTCACAGTTATTTGCAAGATTAAATTGTATGGTGATAGATAGATAGATAAAACAAAAAATACAAAATAAAATAAATAAAGGAAAATTTTAGCAAGGTATTTTTAGGATTTTAATATATGATAAAGTAGACCCCGGGGCCATATTTTTCACTAGACTTCTCTAAAATAGCATACAACGGGTAAACAAATTACTGTTGGTCAATTGATAGGAAAGAAAATAATAATGAAGATATCTAATGCAATGATCATATATATAGGCATCACATCCGAGACAAGTAGACCGAAACTATTCTGCATCTACAACTATTACTCCACACATCGAGCGCTATCCAGCATGCATCTAGAGTATTAAGTTCATAAGAATGGAGTAACGCCTTAAGCAAGATGACACGATGTAGACAAAGTAAACTTACGCATGAAGAAACCCCATCTTTTTACACTTAATAAAAACGATACATACATGTCATGTCCCCTTCTGTCACTAGGATTGAGCACCGCGAGATGGAACCCATTACAAAGCACCTCTCCCATTGCAAGATAAATCAATCTAGTTGGCCAAACCAAATCAATATATCAGAGAGAAATACGAAGCTATAACAATAATGCATAAAAGGGTTCGGAGAAAACTCAAACAATATTCATGGATAATTAAATGATCAACTCACAATCATCTGATCCCAACAAACACACCGCAAAAAGTGATTACATCAGATAGAACACCAAGAATATCAAGCAGAACATTGTATTGAAGATCAAATTGAGAGAAGAAGCCATCTAGATACTAACTATGGACCGCTAGGTCTATGGTAAACTACTCACGCATCATCGGAAGGGCAACAAGGATGATGTAGAGCCCCTCTATGATTGATTCCTCCTCCGGCAGAGTGATGGAAAAGGCCTCCAAATGGCATCTCTCAACAATAGGAACTTGCGGCTGCGGAAAAAGTATTTCATGGACTCCTCTGTTGGTTGCCAGAATCTAGAGAATTTATAGAGGCGGAGTTAGGTCAAACAGGGCTAGGTGGGCCCCATGAGCCACCAGGGTGCGCCCTACCCCCCTGGGCGCACCCTGATGCCTCGTGGGCCACTTCTCCAGCTTCTCACCCCCTCCCAAATCTTCCAGGGTCCCTTATGTCCAGGATAAAATCACCAGAAAATTCGTGGAATTTGGACTTCGTTTTTACTGAAATTCTGAAAAACCAAAAACGGGCAAAAAACAACTACTAGCACTCGACACTAAGTTCATTGGTTAGTCCCCAAAAGTGATATATAGTTGCTTGTAAATGCACATAAAACATCCAAGATTGATACTATAATAGCATGGAACAATAAAAAATTATAGATATGTTGGAGACATATGAGGGAGGGAGGTGGAAGGAGGAGGTATGAGGGAGGGAGAGCTACCTCAGTGAAGGAGGAGCGGGAGCGGCGGCGGGCGACGGCGGTGGCGGGCCGAAAAGCGCGGGGGAGGGACGGTGGGGGGAGAGAGTGGAGAGGGAGAGGGAGGGCGATTGCGTGAGAAGATGATAAGACGGTTCATCAATAGTGTGGGGCAAGGGTCCGCGGTACTGCTAAACACATTAGCTGTAGCGCCGGTCCCAATCAATCGATGCTGCTAAGCGGGGACATGCAGCTGGGCCCGGCCTGGCCACAGTAGGAGCGAGTGCCGCCAACCCACGCTAATGCTAAAGGATTTAGCATTAGTGCGGGTCAGCGACAAGCGCTGATACTATGGCCAACCCGTGGGGGTATGGTGGGGCCCACATAGGAATAGTGCTTTTATGGCAGGTCCGCATTGCTCCTACTGCCCACCTGCAACCCCGGTTCCTGGCCCGCGCTACTACTAAATATCTGTTGTACGACCCATTAACCCCGCCCTACTATTAACCCTCTACCTATAAGGTATTTCCTAGTAGTGCAAACATAACCATGGTTCAAACTTAACACCATCATGGTTCAAACACAACATTATTCATTACAAGTACTCGCCATCTTTACTGCTACATAGTAAGTTCTTAGGATTCAAACTGAATCATCCATAAGATAAGTAGTTTAGGCACCACATATCATGGATAATTCAAACTGCTTCGCTGCTTCATTCATCACAAATTCCATCAATCCTCTTCAACTTGATCTTTATAATAACTCTCCCATCTAAAACCAGGCCAAAAATGCCATACCTAGTTTCTTATTTTCCTCCTTGAGCAAGTCCAACTCTTTCTTTAGATTCTTGATCACATCTACTTGAGAAAAAAGAATTGGTTTCATCTTTAAGAAAGCATTCTTCACCCTCTGATTCTCTTCCTCCAACTTAGCCATATCTTTACCAGCTTGTTCTTTCCTCTCCATCTTTGCACTCTCCCTATTCATCCTCCGAAAGTTCATGTTTTCCACCCTCTTCTCTGTTTGGTCCAGTGTGTTAGTTAGACCCCCTGAAAGATTGTCAAGATCCTCATGTAGCTTCCTTATCATTGCCCAAAGATTGAAATTGACCTACATTTGATCAAGTTTGTCTTTAGTTGCTACTTTCTTGGTCTGCTCATACATATTCTAGAGCTTAGTGAGAGCCTTCTTCAATGAGTCAGGCCACTCATGATCAATCCATTGCACAACTCCACATTTATCTCTCTCTGCAAATAATAATAAAAAATAAGTTCGCATTTAGCCCATCTTTAGCATTAACAAAACTTAGGTTGCACCTAGCTCATCTTTGTCATTAACTATAATATTTGGCATATACTCATTGTTATCATTAACCAGAAGTTAGCATGTTCCATGAATATAACTTGAGCAACAACAACAAAACCTTTTTTACTCCTAAACTAGTTGGGGTAGTGATGTAGGGCAGAACCCTAGGGGCCGATCTTTCACGTTTGGAGAGGATCCTACGGGAAAACACGAAGAACGCGCGGAAGAACACGAGGAAATCATGGGGAGGAACGAGAGAAACACTCAACCGACAAGAGATCAATCACACAAGGTCTAGATCACCGAACACAAAGAGATACACGAGATCCAAAGTCAACAACGGACGGTACAACTGGCGGTAGCTCATCTCTGAGAGGAGGTCTTGAATCCACGAGGGATCTTCCCGTAAAGTGGTCTTGAATCCATGGTGGATCTTCTCCGAAGAGGTCGCGGTCTCTCACGAGGAGGAGATCCATATGGATGAGAAAAGCTCTATCTCAAATGAGCTAATCCTTTGCTAACCCTAAAACGTAGGTGGAAGGGGAGTATATATAGTCTAAGGGGCGAAGGGGTACATGGGCCTCGGCCCAGATGCGCTGCACGCAAGCAGGGGAGGCCAGATGTCCGGGCGTCGAGCCGGATGTCCGGGCTAGCGGGCCGGATGTCCGGGCTGGAGTGGCCGATTCTTTTACCCTCTGGATAGCGTGCGCCGGATTTCTGGGCAGGCGCCGGATGTCCGGCCCGTCGCGGGGCGCCGGATGTCCGGGGGTCGGCCGGATGTCCGGCCGCTGTAGAGTCGCCTGGCTTCTACCTCTCTCTGGTCTTCTTCTGGTTGGTAGCTCCGTGGTGACTCCACTTGAGGCACTTGTTGATCCGCTTCCATGTGGACTTGTCCTATGCTTCGAGCATCTCCAAGGTTGTCTCCACGGTTCCTGTGCGTACATAGTGTCTTTGCATTAGGTAGCAACCATGTCTCACACAAGTGGAAAGGGGAAGCATTTAGGAACGGGTTCACCTTAGGTCCAATGGCCTAAGCTCGAGGTCTCGTCATATGTCCACTTGGGGCTTGGGGAGTAGTCGGAGTGTATATGGGGATAACCTTGGGATGCTCCGCATCATCTCGCCGCCCCCCTTGGGAAAGATCCAACCTCGGATCGTGATCTTCATCACCATCGAAGCGGTTGTCGTGGACGGACTTGTAGTTGGACGTAGTTGAAGGCATGGCGCAATCCAAGCACTCCAAGGTGTCGCTGGAGTGGTATACATGCAAAAGGAGCAAACACAAACAACACTCGGAAATACAATGGTTAGCGCACATAAAGTGTCCAGTATGTAAGAATGAGTCCGTTGGGCAAGATTGTGTGTGACAAAGCGCATGAAGCTTATCAAGATGATCTAGAATGATATGTAAAGCATTCATGGGAGGAAAAGCAATCATTGTGTACACAAATGTGTTATGAATATGAGCAATGCAACCACGGTGCAAAATAATGTCATAATGGGATGGTTTATCAAATACATGAACATGGCAATGGATGCTCAATATGTGAATATTATCATGCAATTGATGGTTGACAATATGATCATTATGTATGAATATGCCATCAAGGAAGATCACAACAAATTTGCTAAGGAAGTGAATCATGGATGACATGGGAATACAAGATGCAACAAGGCAATCATAATGTGAGTGAATCCATGCATAGGTCGCAAACTTGTGGCGAGCATGATATGTCCATCGAGCATGACATGTATTAGCACAATCAACAAATATGGAGGTGGTGGTGTACCCATGCTCGATGTTGAGGCAAGAGTGGAAGTCCGAAGGTGCATCCAATAAGTGAGAGCTCCTCAATGTGAAGGTCCATAGAGCCAATCTCCAATGTCGCTCCTCCATCCAATAGATGTAACATGTACACAACAAGAAGGAAACAACAATGAAAGAGTGACCCATCTAATATGCAAACTTGAGGATGGCTCAAAGGGAAGGAGTTCACCTTTATGAGGATGTCGAAAATGTTAGTGTCGCACATCGTGTATGCCTTCACATAACCAATATGTCTCATGACGGTAATGCCTTGTGAATCCTTAAAAATGAAATAACATGACAAATACTCGAAAAAACAAATGAGGTTAGCGGAAGTGCAAAACCTATCATTCATGTGGTAAGATACCCAACAAGTGTATGCATCATGATCATCATAAGAAATTACAAGGGAGCATTTCATAGTATGGAGGCATATGATGTAAGAACAGCCAAATACAAGAGGCTTAATCAAACAAGCATGCATCACAAGTAAAGTGTCCAAGTCTCCAAGATCAATAAGCATAGCAAGTTGGCACTCAATACAATGTGATAGGAGAGATGCAAATAATGGAGACAAGAGGCAATGATTATGACAAGTAAAGTGAGAGGCATCAACATATATGTCATCAACCCAAGAAAGCAAGTAATAGTGGAACATGGTTGATGCAACATAGCAAGCAATCATAGCGATCAAGTCAAGCATGCTAGTAGTGCGAAGATGCAATATACTAGAAGGAATCATGGCAAGCATGTCATGTGTGCGAATAGTGGGCATGAATAACACACATGATATATCACAAGCATGAAAGCAAGATATGAGAAAAATATCATCAATGTATTGGTGAGAAGCCATATGTAAATAGCAATGGGTCATCATGACTCTCCCAACACAACAAGCATCGATAGCATGGGGCACATGATAAACATGGCAATAGCAACAAGGATCTCCACCAAGCATGCAAATACACATAGGAGTATCATAATGGTGCATCATGGGTAAATGCAAGCAAGGGTCACAATTGCATGGCAAAGGCATAGAAACAAGCATAACATGCAAAGTTAACACGATAGTATGGGCATAAAGTTACAAGTGGTAGATAGCCCATAGCCATGTGAGAGCCAAGTAAAATAGATGTGCGTAGTCCTTGAGCGAAGGGAACGGTGGTAAGGATAGTCCACGGGATCCCAAAGCGTCGTTGCTCTCAAGAGCTCGTTTCGTCAACTCATGGGATTGTGAGGTTGATGAGTGTTCATAAGTACCTACACAAAACAAAGGCAAAGGAAAAATTGTGTGTGTGTGGTATATGTACACATCACCCATCATGATGCGCACGTGCTTGTGTCGGTTAGCACCAAATATCCAATGCTCAAATAAATGAGATGCGCGATATAGAAACATGTCATCCATCATGAGGGGTTTGGTATTATACATGTCATAATGGAGACTCAAATTATGTAATGCATCATGAGAAATATCTAGAGCATTGTTATTCATGGAATGCATATGGTGCAAGCAATCATGGAAATCATGCAAAGTATGAAATGCATCAAGATCTCCTAATATTTTTGAGCAAACTATGGGGGTCTCCTCATGAGCATTAGTAGAAACATCACGTGGAGAATGTTGACAACATCCAAAACAATGCATATTAGGACCAATGTGATCATGGCATGGAATAGTAGATGAATTGCGCAAATCATGTAAAGGAAGCATGGCAATATGATCACATGAAAATCAAAAGCCAATGACCATCATCTCGTCATCTATGCCATAAGTGAAAATAGGAATTATTTTAATGGGGCATGCATAGTTACTATGTTTAGATTGAAAATATGCAATATGGGAGATCTCACTCATAGCATATGACAAGTTCGATGGATTGTCAAACATGATGTGACCAAAAGAATTTTCACATGATATCCTATGGAACATAGCATCACAACTAGGCAACTCAACATGCTCATCATCATATTCATCATAAATAGGTAATTCAAGGCATGAAGAAGTCTCACTAGCATGAAGCATGGGAATAGGGGGGTCAACATCATGGGATCAATCGATGTCAAGAGAGTCCACTAGTGGGACAAGAGAAGCACCATCACCTATGTTACCTTTGGAGCGTCGCTCATGTGTTGTAGGTGAGGTGTTGAAAATCCACTCGTTGTCATCTTCATCTTGATGGAACCATGTGGGGGCACATCATTGTCCACCATGACCATCGTCCTATCCATTGGAGGGATGGACTCGTCGAGGATAGGCATGTCGTCATGTAGGAGACCTAGCACCAAAGAAGAAAACACACTAGGAGTAGAGGTTAAGTCGTTAGAAATCATAGTGGCCTCACGTGCCGTGTCAACTACCTCACTCTCTAACTGTTGTGGCTCACTCACTCCCTCAAGTATGCTCTCAATCATATGGTTGGTGGAGTCACTCAAATGGCGCTCAACCTCACATAGGATGTTTGGCATGCTCTCATGTGTGGGGCTAGTGGTGGTCACACTCATCCTCACAAAGGAAATGCTCTCAATGTCACATATGGTGGAGTCAATCATCTCTCTCATGGGGTGGTGGCTCTCCTCGCATGACAAATGGGGCATCTCGACATATGTGGGTGTCGGAGAGATGCAGGTGCAAATGTCTCCATGCGCAATCGCATAGCTTGACTCGGAGTATGAGTCCAATATGGGCGCCGTCTTAATGTTGTTGAAGAGGTTCGCGCTCATCACCGTAGTCAAAGGGGATGGCGCTTGCTCGACCGCCTTGTCGCAATATTGGTGTTGGAGGTCCATATGATGTGGCACCTTGTAGTTCATCTCCATGACCGAAGGGAAATTCCCATGCTCGGCCATCTTCCTTGAGGGGCTTCCAAAGATGGAAGTGTCGCGCTCGCTCGTAGGTAGTCGCCTTGTTGCTGAGGATGTCGATGTAGGCAAACTCATGGGAAGTAGGCGAAGATGCCGTACGTCCAAAGGCGAAGATGCCTTGATAGCACTTGGCGAAGATGCCGAAGTGGTGGTGGTAGCCATAGCTCCGTTTTGGTGGTGCTCGTCTCGCAGTCTTCTCTTTTGCTCATGAAGCTTGGACTTGGCGTGAAGTAGGGCTTGTTGGGACTTGTGAATTTGCGCTTGTGGAGCATCTTCATGATGATGGTGTCGTTGTCGTGCTTGAGCTCGTAGTAGATGTCGTTCGTCGTCTTCGTGCACATGTTGCTTGGAGGTGACTTGCCCATCATGACGATGTGGATCATGAACGTGATGATGGTCGCCATGTAGATGTGGACGAGGACGATTTGCACTTGCATCTTTTTCGCGCTCCGAAGACTTGTGGCTTGAATGTCGCCTCCTTGAAGATGACGAAGGGGAAGAAGACTTGATCAAGGCTCTAATCTCCTCCATCATTGCATCTTGCTCCTCTTTATGCGCGGAAAGCTTCTTGTCGATGTAGTCCCTTTTCCTTTCTTCGGAGTGAAGAATATCGATGGAGATGTTCTCTATGCGCTCTCGCAATATTGATTGTGCGCCTTGCATTTGTCGTTGTAGATCGAAGATGGACGCTTTGTTGATGTAGTTGTTCACGCCATCGTTGTTGTCATAGACTGGAGATGAAATGCCTTGCCTATCCATCACAAGACTCAAGCAAATATGAGTGGGAGAAAGAGAAGAACTTATACCAATGTACCTTGACTGATGTTGACAATGAATCAAGTTCACTCAAATGCGGACAATGAAATAGCACTATTGGTACCAATCCTTGTCGGTTCTCACACATACACAAGTAAAGCTTATGGAGGAGCTCGGCGAGGATAGTGGCACAAAAATTTAAAGCAAAATGTTAACAAGAGTCAATAATGTTGAAAGAGATTCACAAATTCGCAAGCGAAAAAATGGACCAATAGCAAAGAATGGCATACGGAAACACACACATGGATAGATAAATGGGGTCGTGCAACCAAGGAATGGGCACAAAATGTGGATTCCACGGAAAACGCTCGTGTTTCACAACTCAAGAGAGACGCTAGCACGATTGCTCATTAGGCGGATATGACACTTGTGCACAACCTATAAGATGCAAAATATATGGACTTTTATCCCAAGTATGCTATGTATGCATGGTTCCCGGTGTTTCTCTCAAGATGATCCAAGATGATCGAATATGACAATCTTATATGCAATGTGGTATGATGCTATGGCACTTGCTTACAAGCTCTTTGCTCTCTTTTTTTTCTTTACTTAAAAGCTTTATTTCTTTTTTTTGTATGGCCAATTTTGCACAATGCACAAACCAAGATAGCAATTGTGTATATGCGGAAACAAACTTGTGACACAAGATATGATACCAATATATGCACCATGATGATATGGTATGTATGCTATGGGAAGTATGATCACTAATGTGCACAAGTAACGTTGCTGGCAATACTCAAATGGCTAGTCTCGATAGGCAAGTAACGCAAAATGGGTTAGGGGTTAACAATGCAATGGCAAGGGGAATGTACAATGGAGGGATACCACGATACCAAGATGATATGGAGGTTACCATCTGAGGCGATGATGAGTGGCGGTGTTCTTGATGTAGAAACCAAGATGATGGAGACTCGTCCCTAAGTAGCCGACACACCTTAGGAAACGGAAAAACCGCGAACTCAAAATATCAAACGTCAAATGTCAAAATGGTGGTAGCAGAGAGCGGTGGTGGTTTGCACTTGGCAATGCAGAAGTGAAATGATTGGCTATACATGTGTAGGAGTTGAAGTTGTCATCCCTAAGTAGCCGAAACACCTTAGGAGACATAAGCCACAACTCAAACTAAATTGGGTTAAGTTGGGGTGAAAAATGTATGGTGGGCACGTCTATGCGGAAGTGGTAGTGGTGGTTGATGAAGAAGCAACCGTCTCTAAGTAGCCAAAACACCTTAGGAGACTCAAATCACTACTCAAGCAACCACTAATGCTATAGGGAACAAATTTGGTTAGGTTGCGGGAAGTCGGTGGTGGCTATGCGGATGATATGGTGGAGGGCCTAGGCAAACTTGCCAAATTTTCAAAAATTTGATGGAGTCAAATGATGTTGGTTGTATTTTTGTGGGAAGGGGGATGTCAAGAGCTTCAAAATGAGCTAAAGAACGTCAAAATCGAACTCCGGATGAATTAGTTATGGCCGAAACGGTGAAACGGGGAGGCTGAAATCTACAGGGACCGGATATCCGGGGGTTTGGCCGGATTTCCGGTGGCTGAATGTCCAGAACCGTGAGCGAAATGCGCTCCAGGGGCCGGATGTCCGGGCCAATGGCCAGATGTCCGGGCAGGCCGGATGCCCGGGCTCCCAATCCGAGGATGAACTCGAGGAACTCGATTTTGGGGGCGGAAATTGATGATTTCGGGGGCAAAATTGCGGAGATTTCGTGGATGGAAAGTGGGGAAACTTGGGGAGATGCTAGATCCACTTGAAACCAAGCAAATCCATGGACCAAAATCAACAAAACATCATCAAACCAACAAATCACAAAAAAATTTGGGGGCTATTTTTGGTGGGGATTTTCGGATTTAGGACGAAATCAACAAAATCAAGCTAGAAAACAAAGGGTAGGGGCTCCAAAAACGTGGTCAACGTGGCACATGATACCAAGATGATGTAGGGCGGAACCCTAGGGGCCGATCTTTCATGTTTGGAGAGGATCCTACGGGGAAACACGAAGAACGCGCGGAAGAACACGAGGAAATCACGTGGAGGAACGAGAGAAACACTCAACCGACAAGAGATCAATCACACAAGGTCTAGATCACCGAACACAAAGAGATACACGAGATCCAAAGTCAACAACGGACGATACAAGTGGCGGTAGCTCATCTCCGATAGGAGGTCTTGAATCCACGAGGGATCTTCCCGTAAAAGCGTCTTGAATCCATGGTGGATCTTCTCCGAAGAGGCCACAATCTCTCACGAGGAGGAGATACGTATGGATGAGCGAAGCTCTATCTCAAATGAGCTAACCCTTTGCTAACCCTAAAACATAGGTGGAGGGGGAGTATATATAGTCTAAGGGGCGAAGGGGTACATGGGCCTCGGCCCAGATGCGCTGCACGCAGGCAGGGGAGGCCGGATGTCCGGGCGTCGGGCCGGATGTCCGGGCCTTCGCGAGGTGCCGGATGTCCGGGCTAGCGGGCCGGATGTCCGGGCTGGAGTGGCCGATTCTTCTGCTCTCTGGATAGCGTGCACCGGATTTCCAGGCAGGCGCCGGATGTCCAGCCCGTCACGGGGCGCCAGATGTCCGGCCGCTGTAGAGTCGCCTGGCTTCTGCCTCTCTCTGGTCTTCTTTTGGTTGGTGGCGCCGGATGCCGGGCTCCTGCCGGATGTCCGGCCGCTATAGCTCCGCGGTGACTCCACTTGAGGCACTTCTTGATCCGCTTCCGTGTGGACTTGTCCTATGCTTTGAGCATCTCCAAGGTTGTCTCCTCCGTTCCTGAGCATACATAGTGTCTTTGCATTAGGTAGCAACCATGTCTCGCACAAGTGGAAAGGGGAAGCATTTAGGAACGGGTTCACCTTAGGTCCAATGGCGTAAGCTTGAGGTCTCGTCATATGTCCACTTGGGGCTTGGGGAGTAGTCGGAGTGTACATGGAGATGATCGTGGGATGGTCCACATCAGGTAGGATAGTGCTAAAACAGTCCATGGCTAGTTCTTCGGTGATATTCGAGTCCTTCAGATCTGTGTTTACGGACTCCTCACATGTCAAGTTTGCTCTACCCCGAACTCTCTTGAAATTATCAGCAAGGTTTAGTCGTCCTCTATGCACTATAGCTTCTGGAGGCTTGCGTTGAATATGCCGAAACGATCTCACATGATATTGGACAAGCTTCTCTTCAATCGGTGCTACCCAACTCTATCTCGTATATCATCATTTTAGGCCCGATTCTTCATTGCGTGCCCACACATCCATTTCAACGTGTCCATCTCCACTGACCTAACTATTGAACATGTCACCTTTTAGTCGAACGATACTCAGCACCATACAACATTGCGGGATGAATCGTCGTCCTATAGAACCCTTCGTTTAACTTTTATGGCACTCACTTGTCAAAAAGAACACTAGAAGCTTGGTGCCACTTCATCCATCTAGATTTGATTCGATGGCTCACATGTTCATAAATATCACCATCCTTGTACAACATTGACCCCACAAAAGGTGTCCTTTGAGGTACCTCCTACCCATAAGGCTAACCTCCTCCTCCTTGTGCCTAGTAGTACTAAAATTGCACCTCATGTAATCAGTTTTAGTTCTACTAAAAACCTTTTGATTCCAAGGTTTCTCTCCACAACTCTAACTTTCTATTAACCCCCGTCCGACGATCATCGACTAGCACCACATCATCTGCAAAGAGAATACACCATGTGATATATCCTTGTGTATCTATGTGACCTCATCCATCACCGAAGCAAAAAAGATAAGGGCTCAAAGTTGACCCTTGGTGCAGTCCTATTTTAATCGGGAAGTCATCAGTATCGCCATCACTTGTCCGACCACTTATCAAACCATTCTCATGCATGCCCTTGATTAGGGTAATGTACTTTGTTGAGACTTTGTGTTTCTCCAAGGGCCACCACATGGCATTCCTTGGTATCTTATCGTATGCCTTCTCTAAGTAAATGAAGACAATATGCATGTTCTCCTTTTGCTTCCTGCATCTCTCCATAAGTTGTCATACCAAGAAAATGGCTTCCATGGTCGACCTCCCAGGCATGAAACCAAACTGATATTTTGTCACACTTGTCACCCTTCTTAAGTTGTGTTCAATGATTCTCTCCCGTAGCTTCACTGTATGGCTCATCAACTTAATTCCACGTTAATTAGTACAACTTTCAACACCCCATTTGTTCTTGAAGATTGATACTTATATAATCTGCCTCCATTCTTCTGGCATCTTGTTTTCCCAAAAAATGAGGTTAACAAACCATAGTTTGCCATATTATCGCTATGTCTCTAAGGCCTCTCAACACCTCAATGGGGATATAATCAGAGCCCATTGACTTGCCTCCTTTCATCATTGTAAAGCCTCTCCAACCTGAGACTCCATTACTTGTCGCTCAAAATGTCTACAGGTATCATTAAAGGAGTTGTCTTGTTTAATGGTTGAGCTCTCATTATCTCCATTGAAAAACTTGTTGAAGTACTCCCGTCATCTATGCGTAATCGCCTCATCCTTCGCCAAGAGCTAATCTTCTCCGTCCTTGATACATTTCACTGGGTCGACACGCCTCGTCTTCATCTCTCAGATTTTGGCCATATTATAGATGCCCCTTTTGCCTTCCTTTGTGTCTAACCGTTGCTAGAGGTCCTCATATGACCGACCACTTGCTTTACCCACAGCTCACTTTGCAGCCTTCTGTGCCCTTATACTTCTTTATGTTGTCTATGCTCCTATCCAGGTGTAGGCGCTGAGAGAAAACTCACATCAGTAATAATGGCGTCCTTCCAGTGGCTCTCAGCTGGCCTCCCCATTGCTCCACGACGGCATGGCGTAGCTCGCGGTGGCGGCGATGGGCCAGATGCAAGCCCAAGAGAGATATAGTGAGAGTGAGAGTGACAAGAGCGCAAGGGCCAGTTTATGACCGACATGTCGTTAATAGCCATGCATTGCTTTCCATCGCCACATTTTCAATGTCATGACCAGCAAGCGGGCCCGACCTATCAGTTTCGTGGTTCACCGAGCCAAATGGTCGATCAATGTCATTTGCAAAAAAATACACTACAGCAGTACAATCTGCAAAAAAACCCTACCTTTTGTGCAAATGAAGTCACAGATGTGGTGGTTTTGAGCAATTACCTCCGATCCCAACATCTTTGAGGCGTGCATGTCGTGAGATGGAGTGCCCAACTCGCAAGGTCTTTTTGCGTGGTTGTGGCATGTGCCGGCAACCATCACACCGCTGAACACCGCTTTAAGATTCAGTCCACAAAAAGCAATTATTCATCCCTTTTTGCCATACAAAACAAATAGTAGGTCAAATACAGCTATTGGCCCATACCTTTTGTCCTTACCTCGCATGCATGGATGTTACACTTCACACTCTCTCCCTTTCCTCACACACGTATGCATGTGTCTTTTCTCTCTCCCTTACAAGCAAATCCATGGACTTTTTTTCATCTTGACTAATTAAAAACATTTATATCTTTTAAAACACAAGTTTGTTTGTGAAATAATTTATATATATTTGAACTCCTGGCGCCAAGACCTTTAGAAGTAAAACAATTTTGGATATATTTCAAACACATTTAAATTTCAATGTTTCACATTTCGTATGTGAAACAATCCTATTTGACTTGAAAAATGTGTTTTTTGTGAAACAAGACAGCGGAGGTGAAATATTGGTTTTAAAAGTGAAAAAATGAACTAAAATGTCAACTTGTGAAACTAATTATTTGTAAATGGGTAATAGTTTAATTTCAAAAGAGTGAAATATGTTATTTCAAAAATAAACAACTGAAATAGATGTGCTATTTATGAAACAAACCCGTGAAAAGAAAAATGTAGCTTCTGAAATGTGAAATAGCAACCACAACAAGTGAAATTGTAATATATCATTGTGAAACTGATTATTCAAAAATGTGAAACAATTTATTTCAAAATAGTGAAATAGTTTATCTGAGAGACGTGCTATTGAAATATATGGTTTTTGTGAAACAAGCTAGTTTAAAGTGAAATGTAGGTTCTGAATTATGAACTAGTAACCAGAAAAAATGAAATTATAATATATCATTGTGACACAGATTATTTGAAAATATCAATTTTGGATATATTTCAAACACGTGTAAATTTCGACGTTTCACATTTCATATGTGAAAAAAGCCTATTTCACTTGAAAAATGTGTTTTTTGTGAAACAAGATAGTGGAAGTAAAATACTGCTTTTGAAAGTGAAAAAAATGAAACTGAAATGTCAACTTGTGAAACTGATTATTTGGAAATGTGTAATAATTTAAATTCAAAAGAGTGAAATATGTTATTTAAAAAATGAGCAACTGAAATATATGTGCTTTTTATGAACCAAGCCAGCAAAAAGAAAAATATAGCTTTTGAATTGTGAAATAGCAACCATAGGAAGTGAAATTATAATGTATCATTTGCAAAACTGATTATTCAAAAATGTGAAATAATTTGTGTCAAATTAGTGAAATAGTTTATGTGAGAATTGTGCAGTTAAAATATATGTTTTTGTGAAATAAGCCGGTCTAAAGTGAAACGTAGGTTCTGATTTGTGAACAACCACAAAAAATCAAATTATAATACATCACTGTCAAACTAATTATATACAAACTGAAACAATTTATTGAAAAGAATAAAATACGTTATTTGAGAAATATGCAATTGAAATAGGTGTTATTTTTGCGAAAGAAACCAATGGAAGGTGAAATGTTGTTTCTGAATTGTGAAATAGAAAGCATAGAAATTGAAATACATTGTTCACATTTTCAGATAATTAGTTTACAATCTTATATTACAATTTTAATTTCTGTAGTTATTATTTCACAATTATGAAATATTTTATTGTCTTGTTTCACATTTGTCAAGTGAAATATGTTAGTTCCAGATACCAAATGTGAAATGTTGAAATTTATATGTGTTTGAAATATATCCAAGATGGGTCTACTTTTATTGGTCTTGGCGTCAAGAATTCAAATATATAAATTGTTTCAAATACAAACTTTATGTTTGAAATATATGAATGTTTTTAATTTGCTAAGATTAAATAAAGTCTATGGTTGTTTGCAAGGGAGAGAGAAGAGGCTGATGCATGTGTTTTCTTGTCTGACAAAAAGTAGTACTCCATGCCTGCTAGACTGACAAAAGTAGTACTCTGGGAGCAATGCTAGACATACGTAAAGCTAGCTATGTAATCTACGTACTAACTGACATGGATAATTAGGATTGGCCTTTGGGTGAGGCTGGGGCCCACCCCCTTGAAAATCAGGGGGGTGTTTAGATTAGATAGATGGTATCGTAACCTTGCACTACCGGATCCATGGCCTATGCCACCGTCAGCATAGGATCCTTCCCGTCGGCGTAGATCTAAGTCGACGGCTGCCGTCGGCATAGGCACATCGGCGTAGATTACGTCAGCATACTCTTGTCACACCATCGGCATAGGGTCCTCACTACAAAAAAAATACACTTTCGTGATGATACGTGTTTGTCACAGTAGGTCGCGTTTTTTGTCATGCATGTACATTCATGACGATTTTATGACAGAATCAAGATAGTCATACCTGTGTTGTCGTAGAAGTGTTCCATCACATTACCAAAATTATCATCACGGAAGTGTCCACTTCCATGACGATAGATCACGCGTCAAAGAAGTGCTTTCGTCAAGGGTGACCGACACGTGGCATCCACCGTAACGGAACGTTGTTAAGCTATCGGGTCGGGTTTTGGATCCGATAACCCGTTAACAGCCCGGACCAATGGGAAATTTCCACGTGTAAAATTCGGATTGGCCAGAGGGAACACCTGTCAGCTCGCCAGTGGGTCAGATGTCACCCGTCCATTGGAGGAGGCATTCCTATGATACGTCGACACGTGGCTGGGCCCAACAGAGGAGCATATAGGTTAAAAAGGCCGACCCAGTCAAAGGCCTGTACTACTTACTTAGGTACTAGTGGGCCAGCCCAATAATGGCCTACTTAATACAGGCCCATTTACAGCCCGAAGCCAGATCTGGCCCGTTAATTGTTTGCTAAATATTTGGGCCCATTTATGGCCCAAAGCCAGATCTTGCCCATTAATTGTTCGCCAAATATTTGGGCCCAATTACAGCCCAGTGACTTTCGGCCTGTTAGAAGCCCGATGTAGACATGGGCCCATTTTAGCCCGGCGTGACTTTCGACCTAGGAATGACCTGTGCTGCCCATGGGTCATATATGGTCCGACGGGACATCAGGCCCACTAATGGCCCGTGATAAAGGTGGCAACAGTTAAGGCCAACGTGACTTTGGGCCTGTTAAAGGCCTGTCGCATAATTCGGCCCGTTGATGCCTGTACTAAGCTTTCGGCCTCTTAAAGGCCCATGATATCAGTGGGCCAACTAAGGCCCGAGATATGTTTTGGCCTGGTAACGGCCCGTGACCTAACTGGGCCCAAAAAGGCCCAGTCTACATTTCAGCCTGCTGAAGGCCCGTCGACGACTAGTGAAAATTGAGGCCCAACATGCATTTCGGCCTGCTAAAGGTCCATGGTTTCATCTGGGCCGTAACAGGCCAGTACAATATTCAGCCTGTTAATGGCCCAACGCTACCTGGGCCAAACTAACCGCTGGGTCCACAAAAGGCCCAACTAAAATATAGGCCGGTGTAAGTTGTGGGCCTGGCGCAAGTGTGGAGGTCCCAATCATTCGGGCCCAAGAAAGACGCAGGCCGGCCCAATTGTGGCCCGCTAAAAACTAGGCCTGTTAGAGTCGAATGTTTCGGCCCGGTCAACTACATCTGATTTTTTTTAGATAGCGAATGATGGCAGTAACTAGTAGGAATTAAGAACAAACCTACTCTATACAATAAATAAATTACGACATAGTAAGTAAAAACCTACACTATACAATAAAGGATTTAAGGTATATTACATCCACTGGGCATCGAAGTTCGCCACTAGTGATCATAAAGCGCAACGAAGAAGCAGATTACAAAAACTAGGCACCATTGCAGCATAACAAAATAATACTGAACCGAGACCACTTCCAAGACAGTTCAATAAATGTTAGCCTTGCGAGGGAACTGCTGCGCAAGCTGCTGAACAAGGCTGTGAGACCGGCCTAGCATGTCGGTCATAGCTTCCAGGTGTAGCTGTTTAGCGACGAGGTTCTCATTAGTGTTCTCCACAATCTTTCTTAGAGAGAAGACTTCAAGTCGAAGTTGAGTTGCAGAATGCCTTTCTGCTAGAACTTGGGACTAAAGAAGTCGAACTATTTCAGACAACGAATTCTGTGAGCTTGTCTGACTGCTAGTCTGAAGTAACTTGAACACTGCATCAAGACAAGACTTTGGGGTTGTCTCGCTATCTTCAAGATGTTTTGCCTTCTTTGCTGCAATATATGTTGGGTTTGTCCCACAGCCTTCAGCATACTTGTGCATGCCATTGGACATATCGCCCTGAAACAAAGCAGACAAATGGTAGGTTTTGCACGTGTATAAACAAAGATGATAACTGTGCTGTAAATTCCATCCAATTTCAAATTAGAAAATAAAGAGTAAGTTCAAAATATCAATAGCATAATTTGGCATTGTTCATAATGTGGGGAGCTTCACCAAACTACTGGATTACCATGTCAACATAACAAGCATAGATGAAGGGCAAAGAAAATCATTGTATCTATTTTGGTTATGTGCATGGCATGTTGTTCATATCATCAGCCACATCAGTAAGAACAAACAGGAGATTATAAGGTGCAAACATGGGCTGCTTCACCACACACTAGATTATGGATCCACAAAAACAAGCATACATATAGGGAGTATTGAGTAATGTGCATGGTATGAATAAGGAATTTGGTTTTACAAGTAAAACTTAGAACTTACGGTTCTTGTGAACATGCATTTTGGTAGAAACAGCAAACTAAACAACAGTAAATGATAGGGAGTATGGGCAAATTAAACAGCAGTTGAGGATAAAGGATTTAGAAGGACTGACTTACATTAACAGTTAACACCGGCTTTATAATGCCCTACTCCGTGTCAAGGGAAGGATAACTCAAGAATTTCAGCACAAAATCTTCTTCATAAGCATTGTCTGTACTATAAATTTTGTAGAGAGTAATTAAACATATGATAATACTATAAGTGATAGAGGATAATGAAGATAAGATGCAGATTGATGCTACATAATCAAATACCAATCCCTGGAAGTACAAGCATTACAGGACAAAATGTACTGACAAGAGCAATGGGCTACACTTCTGCCGACACCGCCATCTACCTCCCCTCCTCCTTTGTCCCCAGCCGGTGTCCTTGGTGGCCTCAGTTGAGCCTTGATTCATCCATCGCTTCCCGCAGATGGAAGATAGGAAGTTCTGATCCTTTCCATTGGTGATGGATTTGCGGGGAACGACATGAAACTTGCAACTACGGCGAGGATATCTCTGGGGTTCAAGGTTCCGTTCTCTATTTTCGTATTCTGTCAGTATTTTTTTTCTTATACACTAACCACACAGCCCACTACTTCAGGCCCAATGCAGCCCAATGACCGTCCCATACTTTTTATCTTCCCCCGTTGCCATATAGACCATGTAATAGCCTGCTTCTAAAAACACAACAACCTCTCACATCAATAGCCTCTGTTGCAGTTACCTAGTAATTGACGTTTGGCGCTCCCTCTCCTAATAATAACTTAGATGGCGCTCCACTTCCTCTCCCCACAGTCTCCACAAGTAACTAACGGATTGTTGTTTAAAGTATGTGCTCTGCCTCACCTTATTTCTCATTGTGCTCCAGCACAGCTGGGTGTCTGTTGTGCCATCGGTCAGCAACTACCTCTGATTTCCTCCACATTCCCTATGACATGTTGCTACTTGCATCACAAATTTGCATTTTCTTAGGTGGTGTCTGCTGGACGACGTCCAAGTATTCATCTTCGCTGGTCTTCCAATCGCTACATATACAGGTATTTTAGGCACCTACTGGTACATAATCTTCCCAAGTTCCCCTCGCTCACTAATTCTGAATTTTTGATTGCTTCATTTAAACCTAAATTTAATTTGCTTGATTGACTATATAACCTTTTTTCATAAACCTCCATGCTTATTGAATCCCTCTTATCAAACTTATGCTTTCTGTGTGTAATGCTTCACAAAACTCCATGCTTATTGCATTCCTCTAATTAAACTACTAGGATGATGCCGACAAATCTACCAGGTATCACAACACTCACATGCCTACAATGCACATGATTTCATTATAACTAGATGAATTACATACTTGCTCTCTTTTTATTGATCAGTTGGCTTAGCCCATAAGAGAATTATCTTATCTAAGTGTAGCTACAGGAGCAAGACTATAATCTTCCCAAAAGACACAAGAAACAGTATGTATTACTTCTCACAATCTACATAAAAACTATCTCACAAGTATGAATTCTTTCCTTCAAATATTTACAATTTCAGATATTTTCCATACGCAGCAATGCAGACAATAATAATCCTGCAACAAACTCTGAACATCCGGAGTAAACCAAACATGCATAAGAAATAGGTAATCTGTATTAACAATATGTACTTCAATTTTTAATTCCAACCTTATTTGTGGTAATTGCAAATTAACAAAGTTACGTTTCACAATACATGCAGGACAACTTCAGTTGTGCTACTGATGAAAAATAATCTTCGCTTTCCATTGTAACAAAGAAATGTTATCATATGAAATACATTTTGTTTCGTGCAACAACACATCTACGTATGATATTGAGTGTGACCACATATACCTGCATGGATATATTATAAACAAATGCCACGACTTCAGTTTGCCCTGCAACATGTCCTAATTTGTTCCGCTCAACCATGTATGTCGTGCTATCACTTTGCCAATGTTTAAAAAAGGTCAAATATTACATGCATGTGCCATACTAATACCTACATCGACTGCTTAATTCTTTGGTATTTTAAATCACAATATAAATACAATTTTTGACTTTCTATACATCAAGTTGTGTCTTAAAAAAATATCTTTTGATTACACTTTCTATGACCTCAAGACATCTATATAACACCACCCATACCATTGTATCCCTACAAGTTCATCTTTGCTACCATTAAATATTGACTGCTGGTAAGTACATGGGCAACCAGCAGGAATGCAACATGTATGACTATTATAAATTTAAGGTTGTTTTCCGCTTCTCACTTTTGGCTTCTACCACAACTAAAAGCATGCATACCTATTTTCCTACATGATGTGATCTGATGCACCATAAAATATTCTGCCCCCTTCACCAAAACATCCAACAAAAGAAACACTCAAGATATACATAGAGGCTATTACATACATGAAGAATGCTATGAAATTGCCAACAGGCAACTCGAACTTGAAGAAGACACCACAAAGGGCCATTCATTCAGGGGTGACAAAATTAATCTTTGAGTACATGAAGAAAGTAATCCCACATGGTCAAATTTTTCTCAAAGGAAGGAGGCACTAGCTACGAGGAAACTTAAGCACATATTATGATATATATCCTTTCAAACTCTTATACAACTATCAAGTAATCAAGTGCAATAAATAATGTACTTTCATTTTCATTTCTTCATGTTTCACATAATTAAATTCCATCCAAACTATTCCAACTAATATTCCCGCGGCAACGCGCGGGGGAATTGTCTAGTTTATTTATTACACAAGTACGTATATACCTAAAAAATTTAGTATGTAACGCATTATATTTTTGTATATCTATATACCCAGAATATTTAATACATACCCATTAGATTAGATATGTACGGATTCACTTACTTAGTATGTACTGATTAGATTTTTTTGTATGTATATACTCTAGAGTATTCAATATATTTTTCCTGTGTGTGCATACTCATCATATTTTCATATCTTAGCATTAAATTTATGAGTATATACCTCGATACAATAAATACATAGGATCATGTGTGGGTATATGTAACAAATGTTCCTTACACTAAAAATAATCGTCTGTGGGTATATGTACATTGGAAAAAAATCATGAGTGGGTATCAGCATGCATCATATATTCCTACAAGTAAAAAAATTAATTAGGATCATAGTTTATATTATTTGGTCAACTTGATTTGTATAAAAATATTAGCTATCAAAAAGCCCAACCCGGTATTAATTTTTTAAAATACTACATATCTTGAAATGTAAAACTTTAGAGAAATGCATAAAAACATTCTTAATATACATACAAACCTTTGGGACGACGTTTCATATTACTTATCATATCTGGTACCTTAAGAAATAGTATTGTATATACATACCCTTTTTATTTGGAAAGGAATCATAGTAGGAAACTAGTACTATATTTTTTTGGAAAGGAATTATTGACCATTGATGGTGGCAGTGCATGCAAACAAAATTAGGAAAGTCTTGCACTACAAATATGACTTGCTATATTGGGACTTAGGTGCCCAAGCACCTAGGTGCCCCACACATTTTACCTATATATATATATATATATATATATATATATATATATATATATATACAGTTTTTCCTACATGTAGCCTTCAGAGCCAGTGGCATGTGCCTTGGTGCCTTCGGAGCACGATGACAATTGGGATTAGTTCATTGGGGCGGTAGCTCATAGTAGAATTCCCCTTTGGAATTTATGACCTCGTCGAGCAAAAATCCCGCTATTTCCTCTTGAAGTACTCGTATGCGCTCCACTGGTAGGAGCGTCCCCCGCACCGATTCAAACTGTGACTAGATATCGATAATAACGTGAAAATTGTGAATAGTGTTCTGTCAAAGTCCTTTCGGACGTCATCATGTGAATGTTCTCAAAAATGCAGTATGCACATGTATTAGTCCCCTACGCCTGCTTCAGGGCCTTTACGAGAATAGAATTTAATCAGATAATAATTAATCAAGCATGATAATTAATGGTATTGAAACTAGAATTAAAGGGATGCATGGTAGGTAGCTAGATAGTACTACTCAATTAATTATACCTTGGGTCGAAACCAATGCAGCCTTTCTCTCCATTCACCTGGTACCCCTTTTGAATTCCTGAACTTTGCCCAAGCCCTGCCCGCTAGCAAAGAAAATGAATACACGAGTTATTAAATAGTTGATATCAGGAAATGACGAACTAAAGAGGCCGACATATAGTTAATAATGATTAAAATTACCTGTCGACTATCCCCTTCACGGTTGTGTACTCTCTCTTCTCTTTAACTAGTGAGTCCAGTACTTCAACTGTTCCTTCGTTAACTATAATGATTAACAAGATCCAATGAAAACTGCATGCACACATGTTTGCATGTCTTAATTAAGTGGGCATGTGCATAACACTCATCAACTACCCTAAACCCTATACACTTAATTATTAACATCTAGCTAGCTAGTAAGTAAAAACAGAATTATAGTAGAAGACAGTGTGACTCACATGTAGTTGTATGGAAGTAGTATATGTTCATTGGTATTGAGGCGCTTCAAGATCTCTAGCATGTTTTTCTCTACATCTGCTTGATACCAAGGATATGTCCACGTTTCTTCATTAATGGTATTTGGGTCAATGAACCCAATGCCATAGCGTCCAACTTTTTTCATTTCATACATCTTCATCCTGCATAATATACCACAGAAAAGAATATAGTGAGGATAATTACAGGTAATGATCGATCAATGAGCACTACAGCTAGCTTGAGACTTGAATTATAGAAAGAAATCACTTACAGACAATAGCAACTGACGATGGATTTGTCGAGTGCATCTTGATTGAATAACTGAAATAGTTTTGAATACTCAATGGACAGAGCTAGCTTATTGAAGTAATACTCTTTCGTGACTTTCACCATGAGGCCCTCTCGATTATTACTCTTGGTAATTTTCATGTACCAATTATGCAATTGATACATTCTCGTCGGGAGGTTCTTGACCTTCTCAGGCCTTACCAAAGGTTGGCCGCGGGCGTATTTCCATTTTATGTCATGCTCTTTAAGCTTAGGCATGGGCTCAATCTCGAGGAGTTGTCAAATAGTGATACCGAGCATTTCACTGTTCCGTCTATGCTCGTCGGTTATTACCAGCTGACCGGCGTCGGTACTCTCATGTGTTGGTACAACAAGCGGGGAGATCGATTGCGCCGCCTGTTCTCCTAGCTGGGGAACAATTTTCCTGCATTTTTGGCCAGCTCCTTGGCTTGAGCTCGAGCTCGACCCCTTTTGTCGTGCTCGATGTGCCTTCCTGATTTGGCGCTTATTGTCTGAGTCAATAGGCTTGGGAGCTGGTGGTCGCGCCATACGAATAAAGTGGTCAATCTTCTCCTCGGGCACTTTCTCCCTTGGCGGCGGTGCCGGTTTTGGTGTGAAATCGCCTCGACTTGGGCCTTCACTATGGCTTCGTTTTGCTCGTTGGTCATGTCGTAAGGCCTCTACGGAAGAGGCGCGAGGCTTTTTGGAGCATATTGAAATCACTTGCCTCCGCCTGTACCTCCTGTACTACCTCGACTTGTAGCACTACGCACCATAGCTGCGGTGGCTCTCTTCCGCGATTGCTAAGGCAGCGGAGACAAGTGACGCGGTGTCGGACTTGGAGGAGGAGTGGCACGCGTTGGTGGACTTGGAGGAAGAGGAGTGGACTCACGCGTTGGCTGAGTTGAAGCAGGAGGAGTGGCCTCACACGTTGGCTGAGTTGAAGCAGGAGGTGTGGCCTCACGCGTTGGCTGAGTTGAAGCAGGAGGAGTGGCCTCACGCGTTGGAGGAGCGTGAGTCGTCTGCTCCTCGTCACCTCCTAGAATTTCAAGCTCTAGTTGACGCGGTGTCAGTGGCCTTCGAAAGATGATGCAATCCTTTCTCCATAGGACGATATGATGTATGGCCTCTCCCAGTGTGTGCTCCTCGTAACCTCCAGGAATGTCAAGTTGTAGCCCTGAATAACGGTCCACCACCTCATCAACCACGACACGAGCATAGCCGGCTAGAATCGTTCTGCAATGGTAGGTTGCTCCGGGGGGATTTGTATAAGCAACGTCGTCCACCGCCTTCATGGATATGTTCTTTATTTTGAAGTGTAGCTCACAGTTAGTGTTCTCCATGATGTCATCCATAGGGTATCTATCCAGCAGTGCGTCGCCCGGGGCGGAACCCACGCTGCTTCTCGACATGGATGGGACGGTGTTATCCAATGCTGGATCATCCACTAGCTGCGGCCGCTGCTGAGACCCCCTTTCCTGGCTAAGCGAGTCGATCTGCTGCTGCTGCCTCTGCAATTTGAGTGCCAAGTCTGCGTGCGCTGATTCTACGCCTTGAAGCCGTTCTTCTTCCTGCTTCCTCTGCTCGTCCTCCAGCTTCTTCTTCTTCTTATCTTCCTCCATCTTCCTTCTCGCATGGCTTTTGTAGTCGGCGTTCCACTCAGAAAAGCCCTCATACCACGGAACAACGCCCTTGCCTCGTGTTCTTCCCGGGCGTTCAGGATTTCCCAGGGCGCGCGTAAGCTAGTCATTCTCTGTGTTGGGCGTGAACACCCCCTTTTGAGCTTCTTCTATTACTTCAACTAACTTATCATTGGCTCCTTTGAGACATGCCTTCTTTGAAACCAAGCCTATCTTCGGGTCCAATGCCCCCCCATGCGCATAGAACCAACTTCTGCACCTGGGGGGCCAGCTCAATGTAACTGGAGTGACCTGTGCAGCCAGCATCTCTTGTTCATACTTATCCCACTTAGGCATTGCCACCGCGTAGCCACTTGGCTCCAGCCTATGGAATTGCTCCTTTTTTGCGGCATTGGCCTTGTTTTTTCTGGACCGTTCCTTAGATAATTCTGATTCCTAGAATTTCACGAAATTGTCCCAGTGTTCTCTTTGGTTCTCTAGTGTTCCCTTGAATTCTGGAGTCTTCTTTCCTGCTTTGACGCAGTCCTTCCATACAATTTTCTTGTGGTTGTTGAATGCAATTGCCATCTTCCTAAGAGCAGCGTCCTTGACTTTCTCCACATCTGTAGTTGTGAAATGATCAGGTAGGGTGAAATGTTCCATGAGATCTTCCCAAAGCACTTTTTTGCTCTGTCATCGCCAAAAGTAAGATCTAGACGAGGCTATGATGGATGTTTCCATTATTGAAGGGAGATCGGGAGTTTGTCCTTCACAAGAACTCCACACTGACGAACGAACTTGTTCGCAATGTTCTTAGGTGCTATTGGTTTGCCATTAGTTTTGATGGCATCGATGTTGTACTTTACGCCCTGCTTCAACTTTTTTCCCGGGCCTTGCACTCTGCCTGTATAAGATTTGCTCGATCCGGAGGGCTGAAAAGAAGAAAGATCGATTTGTCATTATATCTTCAAATCATTTAAAACATGCGATGATCACCAGATGCCTGCTTATATAAATATACCTCGTCGATCTCTGTTTTATCAGGATCAACATTTTCTTCGTCATCATAATCATTAATTTTGTCGCCATCATAATCATTAATTACATCACCACTATAATCCATGACTTCATCAATTCGGTCGCCGCGATCGAATATCATATCATCACCCTCCCCGGTATTGTTCAGATATTCGGAGCCGTCATCTTCTTCATTTCGATTATCTGGCGCGCACGGGGAGCGTATGATCTCGAACAGGTCCTCTTCTCCCTCTCTGCCAGTATTGTCCACCATAGCTTTTATTTAACAAATCCAGAAGAAATATAAACCAATTTAGTATTCAAATTACAATATGCATGCATGCAATCAATAAGTGGAAATCCTGAATCATCGTACAAATATGCAATGTATCGAATAATATATAATCTCGAATACATCGTCTTGAATATTATATATTGAATACATTCCTGAGGCGCGAGCGGTGGACACCCAAAGAGAAGGAACCATCACAGGATCATAGCTCCGGTCATCTCCCCAAAGACCCTGCCAGGTATTGGAAAACCTGACGTCCATAGCAGCCATGTAGCGATGGATGTGCTCGTGCTCCTCCCTGACACGGCGACGCACCACCTCCAGCGGGGATGGCTCCCTCCGCACCGAAAGTGTCCCACTGGAACGCCACCAAAGGAGTTCAGGGTGGACGACGGGACCCGGGTTCCTCACCAAGCGGCGAGCCCCTGAAGGTAGCACCTCCCAGTGCCAGCCCGGTGGAGCCTAGTCCCGGACATGGGTCCTGTGAAGTAGGACGTCGTCGCGAACGGGTCGTCGGCGAGGATGCGGGCCGGGCATCCTCGAGAACAAATACTATACGCCGCAAAAGTAACATTTTTTAAATGATTGGATTGTGATTTCTTATATGCAAATTTTGAATTTGTATAACTAAAATTATAAGAAACTAAAAACTAACATTTCTATAACAATTTGAAATTAATCTAATTCATCTAGCTAAAACTAACATTTCTAAAATTTCTAACATATCTATAACATTTCTAACATTTCTCTATATACTATTTGACATTAATCTAATCTAATTAATTAAATCATCTAAAACTTTGTATGAAAAACAGAAAAACAGAAAAAACTAAAAACTAAAAAGAGAAAAATTGTGTTTGTGTGTGTGTGGGCGCGTGTAGTGTGAGTGTGTGTGTGTGCGTGCGCTCGGCCGGCACTAGCGACGGCGCGGTGGATTGGAGGGAGGAGAGGCCGGGGGAGGGGCTCACAGCGCGTGCGGGCAAGGTCGAGGCAATGGCGATGGCGAGGTCCAGGCAACGGCGACGTCAAGGCGATGTCGATCCAAGATGACAGCGACGGCGAGGGGCCGGACGGCGATGGTGCAGGACGGGGTGATGGCGCGACGGGGACGGCGACAGCGCGGGACGGGGGTGGCGACGGCGCGGGATGGGGGCGGCGACGGGGGCGACGACGAGGGGCGACGGAGACGGGGCAGAGGAGAAGAAGCAGAGGGAGAACTGACAAATTTTTTTGAAGTGTTTTCTTATATAGAACCAACCTTTAGTACCGGTTGGAGCCACTAACCAGTACTAAAGGTCTGTTTTGGTCAGGCGAAGTGGCGGGAAGCGCACCCCTTTAGTACCGTGTGGGGGCTACAACTGGTACTAAAGGCACCCCCTTTAGTACCGGTTGTAGCCACCACCCGGTACTAAAGGGGGTGCGCTGGCTCCAGGTGGTGCGCAAGTTTAGTCCCACCTCGCTAGTCGAGGAGCGTCGAGGCCAGTTTATAAGCCCTGACGCGGGCACTGCATTGAGCTCCTCTCCAATGCAGGCCTTCTGGGCCTACCTCTTCTACTGTGCCCTTTTGGGCCTACTAGGCTAGCGGGCCTACATCCTGGCCCAACTACAGGTTGGGTTTCTAGTCGTATGCAGGCCGCTTTGGCCCAGTAGGTGGGCTTTTTTTATTTAGTTTTTGTCTCAACAAAAAAAATAGTTTTTTTCTTTTCTACTTTATTTATTTTCATTTATTTAATTCTGAATATTTTTTATTTAGGTACAACAAATTACAAATTTTCTGTTAGTGCGAGTAGTTTTCAAATTTGAATAGTTTAATATATTTTTATTTAGTTTTTGTCTAAACAAAAATTTAGTTTTTCTCTTTTCTACTTTATTTATTTTCATTTATTTATTTCTGAATATTTTTTCTATAGTTACAAAAAATTACAAACTTTCTGTTAGTGCCAGAGTTTTTAAATTTGAATAGTTTAAATTTGAATTATTTAACGAACTAATTTGTAGACGAAGTGCATCCAGTTTTGCACATAAAATTTCTTCGCGTTTCAAATACCAAAACACATAAGTACCCTAACTATTACTCCCTTCGTTCCTAAATATTTTTCTTTCTAGAGATTTCAACAAGTGACTACATACAGAGCAAAATGAGTGAATCTACACTCTAAAATATGTCTATATACATCCGTATGTGGTAGTTCATAGGAAATCTCTAAAAAGACAAATATTTAGGAACGGAGGGAGTACAAAGATTCCCTCCGGTTTGTTTGAAGCGGCACTTTCCAGATATATAAGTCTGTGAAGTCACTACAGAAGGAAGTGATGACGGTGAAGCCTATCACATGCCAGTGTGGCATCTTTGGGTGTGAAACTTTTTCTTTGCGTGTGTCCCTTTGGGCCATAACCATGGACAATCTTCATCATTTAAATGGATGCTCGGATCAATATTCACTTTGAATGGAGCAATTTCATCAAACTTTTCATAATCTGACATGTCTGTCTTGTCATCCACTCCCATGATGTTTCTTTTCCCTGAAAGAACTATGTGGCGCTATGGCTCATCGTATGATCCATTTGCTTCCTTATCTTTTCTTTTTCTCGGCCTGGTAGACATGTCTTTCACATAGAAAACCTTCGCCACATCATTGGCTAGGACGAATGGTTAGTCTGCATATGCAAGATTGTTGAGATCCACTCTTGTCATTCCGTATTGCGGGTCTTCAGTTACCCTGCCTCGTGTCATATTGACCCATTTGCACCGAAACAAAGGGACCTTCAAACCACCTCCACAGTTAAGTTCCCATATGTCCTCTATGTAACCATAATATGTTTCCTTTCCCGTGTTGGTTGTTGCATCAAAGCGGACACCACTGTTTTGGTTGGTGCTGTTCTTATCTTGGGCGATCGTGTAAAATGTATTCCCATTTATCTCATACCCTTTGAAAGTCATTATATCCGAAGATGGTAACTGGGAGAGCAAGTACAGGTCATCTTCAATATCGCCATCATGCATGGCACGTGTCTGCAACCAACCGGTGAAAGTCCTCATTTGTTCACGTGTAATCCAGTTGTCAGACTGCTCTGGGTGTTTGGAGTGTAGAAAATTCTTGTGTTCCTCCATATACGGAGCCACCAAGGCAGAATTTTGTAGAACTGTGTAGTGTGCTTCAGTGAGAGAATGCTCGTCCATACATATTATTTGATCCCCTCCTAGCATGCCTTTTCCATCGAGTCTGCCCTTATGCCGCGATTCAGGAACACCAATCGGCTTAAGGCCAGGAATAAATTCAATACAAAACTCAATGACCTCCTCATTTTCATGGCCCTTCGAGCTGCTTCCTTTTGGCCTAGCACGGTTATGAACATATTTCTTAAATACTTCCATGAACCTCTCAAAGGGGAACATATTGTGTAGAAATACAAGACCCAAAACGTTAATCTCTTCGCAAAGGTGAACTAGGATGTGCGTCATGATGTTAAAGAAGGATGGTGGGAACACCAACTCGAAACTGACAAGACATTACACCAAATCATTCTGTAATCTTGGTATGATTTCTGGATCGATTACCTTCTGAGAGATTGCATGGAGGAATGCACATAGCTTCACAATGGCTAATCGAACATTTTCCAGTAGAAGCCCCCTGAATGCAACCGGAAGCAGTTGCGTCATAATCACATGGCAGTCATGAGACTTTAGGTTCTGGAACTTTTTCTCTGCCATATTTATTACTCCCTTTATATTTGATGATAAGCCAGACGGTACCTTCATACTGAGCAGGCATTCAAAGAAGATTTCCTTCTCTTCCTTGGTAAGAGCATAGCTGGCCTGACCCTGATGTATGTCAACTTTTCCGTGCATATGTTGCTGGTCCTCCCGTGCCTCCGGTGTATCTTTTGTCTTCCCATACACGCCCAAAAAGCCAAGCAGAGTCACACAAAGATTCTTTGTAACGTGCATCACGTCCATTGCGGAGCGGACCTCTAGGTCTTTCCAATAGGGCAGGTCCCAAAATATAGATTTCTTCTTCCACATGGGTGCGCGTTCGTAAGCGTCCTTCGGAATAGGTTGTCGACCCTTTCCAAAGATTACCTTCAAATCCTTGACCATATCATGTACATCAGCACCAGTATGGTGGCGAGGCTTCATCCGATGATCCGCCTCACCTTTGAAATGCTTGCCTTTCTTTCTTACGGGATGCCTGCTTGGAAGAAATCGACGACGTCCCAGGTACACATTCTTCCTACAACTATCCAAATATATACTGTCGGTATCATCCAAATAGTGCGTGCATCCACGGTATCCCTTGTTTGTCTGTCCTGAAAGGTTACTGAGAGCAGGACACTCATTGATTGTCACGAACAGCAACGCCTTTAGGTCAAATTCTTCATGTTTGTGCTCATCCCACGCACGTACACCTTTTCCATTCCACAGTTATAGTAGTTCTTCAACTAATGGCCTTAGGTACACATCAATGTCGTTGCCGGGTTGCTTAGGGCCTTGGATGAGCACTGGCATCATAGTGAACTTCCGCTTCATGCACAACCAAGGAGGAAGGTTATACAAACATAGAGTCACAGGCCATGTGCTATGGTTGCTGCTCTGCTCCCCAAAAGTGTTAATGCCATCTGCGCTTAGACCAAACCATACGTTCCTTGGGTCACCTGCAAACTCCTCCCTGTACTTTCTCTCAATTTTTCTCCACTGCAACCCATGAGCGGGTACTCTCAACTTTCCGTCTTTCTTACGATCTTCTCTGTGCTATCGCATCGCCTTGGCATGCTCTTTGTTTTGGAACAAATGTTTCAACCATGGTATTATAGGAGCATACCACATCACCTTTGCAGGAATCTTCTTCCTAGGGCGCTCACCCTCGACATCACCAGGGTCATCACGGCTGATCTTATAGCGCAATGCACCGCATACCGGGCACACGTTCAAATCCTCGTACTCACCGCGGTAGAGGATGCAGTCATTAGGGCATGCATGTATCTTTTGCACCTCTAAACCAAGAGGGTAGGCAACCTTCCTTGGCTTCATACTTACTCTCGGGCAATTCGTTGTCCTTTGGAACCATATTCTTTATCATTACCAACAACTTTCCAAATCCCTTGTCAGATAGACCATTCTCTGCCTTCCATTGCAGAAATTCCAGTGTCGTGCCCAACTTTTTCTTATCACCTTTGCAATTCGAGTACAACAATTTCTTCTGATCCTCTAACATGCGGTGCAACTTCTTCTTCTCCTTTTCACTTGCGAAGTTCCTTTTTGCATCGGCAATGGCCCGACCTAGATCATCAGCGGGCTCATTTGATGCCTCTTCTTCAGCTTCTTCCGCATGGCCGGCTCAGCTTCTTCCCCCATTGTTATATCATCGTATTCAGGGAACCCATGGCCAGGATAGCTATCGTCGTCCTCTTCTTCTTCATTGTCTTCCATCATAACCCCTCTTTCTCCATGCTTGGTCCAAACATTATAGTGGGGCATGAAACCGGACTCAAACAGGTGGACGTGAATGGTTCTTGAGTTAGAGTAATTGTGACCATTCTTACAGCCAGCACATGGACAAGGCATAAAACCATCTGCCCGCTTGTTTGCCTGAGCCGCAATCAGAAAAGTATGCACGCCATCAATGAACTGGGGAGAGCATCGGTCATCATACATCCATTACTAGAGCATCTTCATTACACACCACCGAATAGACCAAATTAATACAAGTTCATACAACACTTAAATGCAACATACAAATAACTCTCTAGCTAAAGAATTTAAATGCAACAACAAATGCGGTCAAGATCGCAACTAAGGTAACAATTGATCCAACATCATAATGATACCAAGCCACACTATCAATGGCATATTTTCTAATCTTTCTAATCTTCAACCGCATTTTCTCCATCTTGATCTTGTGATCATCGACGACAACGGCAACATGAAACTCCAACTCCATCTTCTCCCCCTCAATTGTTTTCAATTTTTCTTTCAAATACTCGTTCTCTTTCAACTAAATTTAACCTCTCGACAATAGGGTCGGCTAGAATTTCCGGTTCACATACCTCCTACATAAAAATATCTATGTCAACTTGATGGGCACAATTTGTCATAAACACGAAATGCAACAAATAGTTCTGAAAGAGAATATACCACATCCGAATCATAACACGGACGAGGACCGACGGGGACGGATATCAAAACCATGGCACTATGTATAACAAACAACGTACGGGTAGGATAATTATACAAGTAACTATATATCTAAATCACACAAACATGATTTTTTTTATATATAAAAAAGATAAGAACAAGAGGCTCACCACAAGGTGGTGCCGGCGACGGGTCGGTGCAGACGATCGATAGTGGTTACGATGGAGACGGGAAGGCACTAAGTAAACCAAACCTACATATGCAAACTAAGAGTTATTTTAAGCTCAAATTGCATATAAATCAAATATACTACCACATTACTAAAACCCACAAATTAATCACTATATAAAGCATTACAAGAGCTAATCTAGCAATGAGAGATGAAAGGACAAAGTTGCTAACCTTTGTGATCACTTGAATGGATGGGTGCCTTCAAATCTTGACAAAATTTGGGCAAAATGTGTGATGAGCTCGAGGGGAGAAGAGGAAGAACAGAGAGGAGGAGAGGGGAAAGGGGGGAGAACATAGCAAGCTGGACGAAGGGTTTATATGCAGGATGACCTATAGTACTAGTTCGTGGCAAGAACCGGTACTAAAGGTGCTGGACGGGCCCCAGTCTGACAGCATCCTGCCACCACACCCTTTAGTACCGGTTCGTGGCACGAACCTGTGCTGAAGGTTCCGCACAAATCGGTACTAAAGAGAGCGGCCCGCCTAGCCGTTGGAACCGGCACTAATGGTCACATTAGTATCGGCTCAATTTCAAACCGGGACTAATGAGCTGCACATTAGACCCTTTTTCTACTAGTGCCTATCTAGCCCCCCCCCCCCAATCTCTCGTGCGCACGCACGCACGTTATCTATCTAGGTCACTCCCTCGAGACTGTCTCACTCTTTCTTCCGCACGGCGGGCCACACTCGCTCAATCTCGCTCTCTTTATCTGAGTCTCGTCTAACCTCGTTTTCTTTAACACACAAATGATATATCTCCATGTTCGGGCCTCGATCGACACACTCTATACTCTCTCATGCAGATTGTCTATCTAGGTCAGTCCATCCAAACCGCCCCCACTCTTTCGACCTCATGGCGGGCCACACTCGCTCAATCTCTCTCTCTCTCTCTCTCTGTATGTCTCGATTGACCTCGCTCTTTCTCGAACAAAAACGATATGTCACCATGTTTGAGCCCAATTCGACCTATTCACATTGTATACTCTCTCTCATGCACATTATCTATCTGCGTCACTCTCTCCAACCCGTCTCACTCTTTTGATCACACGGCGACCCTATGTGATCGATTGACCTTGCTTCCTCCCACGCACAAAATATATCTACACGTCTGTGATTGGATCATCTCTCAAGCTCTATCTTACAGCCCTCACCCTTGCCAAAAGCTCAATCGAACAATATCTCTCCAGTGCATATATATCTGTTCAATGAATGTCGGACCACACTCACTTTGTCTCTCTATCTATATGTCTCTTGATTGACCTTGCTTTCTCACACCGTATCTTCCATGCATTGAAGCTACCTCTCCATCCCTCGCAAAGCCAGAGCTATTTACATTGCGAGGGGCACTCCAACCTTGGGTTAACTTGTGTAGGCATTTATTCTGGACGTTTTAGATTATATTTTCGTAGCATTCGGCCCACAACTACACCAAACAACGTTGCAACCCCCGCAACTACCCTAGTTGATTTCCCTCTGGCTCGGTCATTGCTCCCTCGCACGTACTTTCTCGCCTTCAACGTTGCACCATGGTATTATTGCAAAAAACTCTGTTGTTCTTTTTAATTATTATAAATAAGCTACAAAACTACAAACCGATAGTCCACTTGGAATGGAACAAATTTCGGCCCACAAATTAAAGTGCTACAAACTACAAACCGAGGGGCCCACATGTCATGAAACAAATTTGGACCCATATACAAATTAAAAAATACAGGACGAGGATCGAACATGCGACCAGGGCCTTCAAGCCGCACGTCAATAGGCAACATACGTAGAACAACAATGTTGTTGTACCCCCCCTTTTGTTCACATAATGTTTTTATATTACCACAGCCTATTTAATGAATAGCATGTAATATTATTTTTAGTACTATTCGCCTTCACTTACTGGTGGGTTCCATGTGTGCTTTCTCTCTCTCCTCCCCTTCTGTGTTTAGACGCACGGGCAAACACGAAGAACTCGCGGGCGATGTTGCCGTTGACCATATCTGGACGCGTTCACAAGTTATGGCACCAGTATCACGTACTAGCAGCACTAGTCCATGTGTACGTGCAATGCACGTTAACTTGGAAGACTATTAAGTGCATGCGGATATTAAGTAGGATATTATTTGTGTGTTATTATGTGATTAGCACTATTTTTGGCATGAAATTAACTGCACACTAAACGTGTTGAGCACTCGACATTGAAGCAGTCTAGGTCATTCGATGACAAGGAATACATGTGGCTTCATGATGTTTTATATTTAATTTGATACGGCTCTAGCGGAACATTCAATCGATCGAACAATAGATTTCGTTCAGTCTGACTCCGACTTTAAATTATACGACGATCTATATAAAATAAACAGAAATGATAAACGTTCGGATTTTAAGCAAATTTAGATTACGCGGCGGTTGCGGGGGCATCTTGGGGTGGTAAGCGGCTCCTCTGCCATGCTCTGTGTGTTGTCAGGCCACTGACTAATGGTGACGGCGGCGTATTGCACTGTTGTTAGCGTACTCCTGGACGTTGGCCTAGCTTCAAGGAAGGCCAAAATGTTCTGGACTTTGGAGCGAGTCAACTGGCGGGAGGAGGCAACTGGCGTTGGTGCAAGGAAGCGGTCGACGGCAGCCATCCATGCCGCTGAGGGAGGCACTGGCACCCGCGCGGGGATAGTCGCTGTCAATAGTGAGGTGGAGACATTCCTGTGCACGAGCACCGGCACGGGCACGCACGTCAGTGCACGTGCAGGCGCATGCGCTGGCAGGTGCACTGGCACCGGCACGGGCGTGCGCGTCAGTGCATGCGCAGGCGCATGCACTGGCAGGTGCACGGGCGCGTGAAAGTTGACGGGGGCCTTGTGGAACCCCGTGGCATCAAGCTCGGCGACAATGTGCGGCTTCCAGCCCATCAATGCCACGGGGATGGGCGCTAGCGCAGTCGGGGCGATGGGAGCCGGAACGAGAGCGGGGACAGGCGTGGCGTCTTCCTGCAAGGCCAGTTCAAGCTCGTCCCAAAGCGCTTTATGTTCTTGAGACTCCGGCTGGGTGTCTTGCTCAGGAAACTGGAAGACTAAGGGTAGACAATCGTGATGCGGCATGGCGTACGTTTAGGTCAGGCTAGTTGAAGGTAGACGACAGGAGAATCGGAGAGGAAGAGAGAAGATTGTAGCGATACCGGGTAGTGAGGGGTTGATTTTAAACTACGGCGCCGGCGACATTAAAAGTGGGAGCAGTTGGGACGAAGGTGGGTGGCGGAGCCTAGTCAAAGGGCTCACCTCCCGGTGAGTCTGCACAGCGGTCTGCTCGCACGCCTCCCTGTTAGCCGGCGCAGCGGTCTGCTCGCACGCCTCCCATCGACTCACACACTTGCTCGGACGGCATCTGCCGATGAGAAGCGGGACTCATGGCAGCATGTAAACACCCACAGTTTCAATAGTGAAAGCGTTCCCCTTAACGTGATAGGTCTTTGTTCCAAAATACATTGGCTCTTCATTTGTGCAATTTGTCATAAGCAGCTTGTCTCAAATTGAAGAAAAAACTTACGAAGTAATATTTGTGCCATATCACGTGACCATGCTCAGTTTCAAGAATTTATGGTCACTTTTGGATTTTCTGAAATTTAAGATCCAGGATTCGAAACAATATCATAACCTGCATCATGCAATAAATTTTCAAGCCATACATCTGTCCCGTTGTATTTCTTAAGAAAGGATTTGGTCAAACATTTTGCTTAGTTATACTTCAGACAAGTTATATATGTAGAGTAAAAGGATAATCCCTCCGTACCAGTGCATTGCCTGATATATTAACTCAAGTACTAGGCACGAACAAACAGGCTCAATTATGTGCTCATCCTGGTGTAGTAGTAGTAGTATTAGGCAATGCAGTTGACGGGTGACGTTGGTGAGCAGTGACCGAGGGAATTGAATCGTGCTCGGCATGGTAGGTAACGTTGTCTAGTTACTAAAGCATCCCTCCATTGTTCATCGGTAGTCATTATGGACTGGGGACATGAGGGGAATTTCCTAGGGCTGGCATTCTGGCCACCAGATATTTCCACTCGAAATGCTGAGGCTCGACTGGTTGGGGTTGCCTAATGTGTATACCACACACGCCACCAGAAGGACATGAGCCCGGTTTTTTTATTTTTTTTATTTTTTTAGGATCAACACGAGCCAAGGTTTGGCTGGTACGCCATTGGGCCCTACCATTCGAGAATACGAAAGGAACCTTTTAGATTGCCAAACGAATCTATGTGTATTACAATGCCCGCATTTTCCTTGCAAATACTAATCTCAACGTGGTAATTGATTTATGACGAGTTGTTGAATTAGAGTGAGTTTGTGATATAGTGATCTCAATGTGGATTTCACATTTCATGGTATCCCTAGTAAGTTTCTCAATGCAAATTCAAATTTAAAAGATGAACAATATAAAGGTGAGAAAACTTTGTATGTATCAAGCATATGACCACACACACACACACAGAGAGAGAGAGAGAGACACACACACACACACGCACGCATGAACACAACAACAATCCGATAATTATAGTGCATATATTTTTCCAAACCATGCATGTATGACACGAATTCAAAAATACTCCTTCTGTTCCTAAATATTAGTCTTTTAGAGATTTCAACAAGTGACTACATACGGAGCAGAATGAGTGAATCTACACTCTAAAATATGTCTATATACATCTGTATGTGTCAGTCCATTTGAAATCTCTAAAAAGACTAATATTTAGGAACGAAGGGAGTAAAATGTAAGACATGCATGGTCCTCGGTTTAATATTTAAAATGAAACTGAAACTGAAACATGAATATTAAGTCTAGTACTACAGTACATGCAAATGTTGTGTTTAGGCGGAGCTATGATTGTCGGGGGTCAACCCCTCGACCTCAGATAAAATTGTGAAGCTCTATTTAGGGTTGTTTAGATTATATTTGTCCCCACCCTCCCAACCATCCATTGGTTGTGCACCCCCACCCCTTCTCACCGGGAGAATATCATGTGCCTCCATACCTTAGATGCTATATGCCGATACGAGTTGCTTGGAGCTTGTAGATCTGAGGTATAGTAGTTCACATGATGTCTTAATATTTTTACAGGAAAACTTGATGAGTTTGAGAATTGCACACAATTTGTACAAAAACTACTCAGATGCCCTTGGATCCCATATCCAATGACCTCAAAGCTCGTATCACCATAGCATCTAAGATGAAGGAGGACATCATATTCTCCTGTATGTAATAATATCATGTGCTACCACACCTTAGATTCTTTGGTGATACAAGATCTTTGGAGCCATTGGATTTTTGACCCAACACCTCCTCGGTGGTTCAAATGTTTTTTTGCAGAAGAGCCCCCAAAGAGTTTGGCCACTGCTTACAAGCACAAAGACTGCTCAGATGCCATTGGATCTCAGACCAAACGACCTCAAAGCTCGTATCACCGTAGCATCCAAGCTGCGATAGCACCTTATGTTTTCTCGCACGGGAGAATATGAGGTGCTCCCACACCATAGATTCTATGGTTATAAGAGTTCACGGAGATCTAACAGCCCATGGTAGGAGGTTTGAATGTTTTTGCAATATATGGCTGAGAGAGTTTGGGAAATGCGCAGAAAGTACAAGTACTACACATGTGCCATCTGATCACTGATCATACGACCTAGATGCTCATATCACCGTAGCGGATAATTAAGCTATGGGGAGCACCTAATATGAGCAACGGGGAGCCGTTCGATCCAAGATGCAGCGGCACACACGAGGCCTGAATGTTTTATTTGCAAAAAAACTTTGGAGAGTTTGGAAATTGCGCATAATTACAAAGACCACTCCCAAGCCATTGGATCTCACTTCCAACAGTGTAAAAATTCATATCACCATAGCATCTAAGCTGCGGGGTGGATGTGATATTCTATGTCGCTGTCATTTTTGTTCGTAAACTTGCAAAATACGTGTAACTCGTGCCGTTACTTGTCTAACCGAGCAAAGTGTTTGTTCAAAAAAACCATCCTACATTGAAATATCAGAACAACACACGGGGGTCCCACTTGTCATTAATCAAATTTGGACCTAAAACGAACAAATCTGAAAGACGAGATTCGAACTGGCAACCTAGACTACAAAGCATAAGTCGGTAGCCTGAAACAACAACGGTTGTTGGCTTTGTCCCATAACTTGATTTTATACAGTATTGCGTTGAGTAGAGTAGAGGGAGTGCCTCGTCCACAGGTGCATGACCATTGACTCACTTACTGGTGTGTCCCAGGTCTGCGATCTCTCTCTTCTCTCCATTGTCTAACCTTTGCATGGGTAGACACGAGGAGTGGCGCTAGCTTGCCGTCGTGTAATTACAACTAAAAAAGCTTGGAAAATAGAAGAATCGCGTAGAACAAGAGATGTTGTGGCTGGTCGAGACGGAGCTAACCACATCTATCCTCCGTGCCACGTTAGCATGATGAAGCTGTGTGGCTAGTGGGGTGTTTTCGACCGACTGGCTGGGTCCCTAGGTCGAACCATAGGTATATTTTTACACACACATTTTTCCTCCATGCCGAGACGTGGCACACCCTACCGCGCGGTTTCGGGGTCCTCCCGGGTGGTGCACACATATATTCTTCCTGACGTGGGACGCCCTACCGCACGTTTTCTAGGTCCTCCTCGGTCGTAGTGCTGAAGCAAGTAAATGAGTCGTCAAATCACGAAGGACCACCTTTCCCGCCGAGTACATAAGTGAAGCACGGTGGCTAGCTAGTTGGGCTAGTTCGACCGATTAGCTAGGCCGCCACCACATTTGTTTTTTCGCCCCTTTTTTATCGACTTGCCGGCAGGTAAATTTAAATATCCACCGCGGCGTTGCTCTGGTGTTTGGGTAAGGCATTTTTTTTAATTTTTTGATTGACGGGAGCAGGCACGGCAAGATTTTTAATTTTTTGATTGATGGGAGCAGGCGCGACAGCAATTAGTCATGTTGACTCCGCCTGTAAAACCCACTGCTCCCTGATGTGAGAAGTTGTCGACTGGTGTTTTACCATGGTGAAAACCAAAAGATTCCCTGCCCCTCGGCTGGCTCCCTCCGCCTTCCCGTAGATTGCATTGCCTTTCAGCCGTTTCACCCCCTTTACTTCCTCTCCCCATTGCATCTACCTGGTGCTATGGCGGCGTAGTAGATCACGGAGTCCGAGGTGAGGCGCCTGACACAGGAGCTGCAGGCTAAGGATGCGGAGCTCAGGGCCAAGGATGTGGAGCTCCGTGAGCTCAAGGGGGAGAGGAGTACCATGCTCCTCCATTAGGTGTGGGAGTTCACAAAGCGGTAGGCGTCCACCACAAAGATGCTCGAGGCGTCAGCGGCGTTCCTGCACAAAGTGGGAGATACGATAGGCCGTCAGGGGAGCCGGCTGGAGCACGAGCGGGCTGATCGTGACGAGGTCCAGGATCGCCTCAGCCACTTGGTGAACCAAGTTGCCATGCACGTGTTGCAGCTGCGCGATGCCTCCCATCGTGCCAGCGCGATCATGCCGGCCATGGGGCTAAACCCGTTCGACCAACTGTCACACCCTAGCTAGTCATGCATTAGAGTGTTGCATCATGTTTACTCATTCATCAGAAACTTGAAATGGGGATGACAGAACCCCCAGTCCCCTCTGAAACCAACTAGGGTTACTAAAATAATTTTTCAATGAACCTGAAATGCCCTTCTAAAATGCCCATCATTTTTGCCTTGGTTCAGAACCTCTGCCAAAAGTGGTGCACATTTTTCTAGGCCATCTTAGGGTTTTTGAATTAAATCATAAATATTTGAATTTGAGCATTTAAAATTATATAAAATATTTAAATGCTCAAATATCTCCAAACTAAAATGTTTCATGCTGGAAATAATCCAACTATGGACCAGGAGTAGTTTGGTGATTTTTGGAGTTGCCTAGGTATTTTATTTAATTCAACAAAGTTGCAGATATATTAAATAAAAACAGAAAACAGAAAAATAAATAAAAGGAGTAGACTTACCTGGACCTACCTGCCCAGCCCAGCCGGCCCAGCACTGTGCTGGCCCGTGCCAGCCAGCTGCTTCCCCTTGCCAGAGCAGGCAGGGAGGTGAGCATGGCGCGCCCGAGCTCGCCACGCACCACCCAGCCTCCTACATCGCCCTGGTCGCCGTTGCGCCGCGTGGATCGTCTTCTGGTCATCGCCCCGACCTCGCCGACACCCCATTCACTCTCCCCGGCTCTCCCTCGCTCTCTCTCCCGTCCGACCGAACACCACCGTCGCCGCCGTTCGCCATAGCCACCGTCTCCGACCACCCCTCGCTTCCCCGACTAGCTCAGGAGCTCCGCCTCGACTCCCTCTTCCTCCCCACCGCTCCATAGCTCCCCGGAAGCCCTGCATCGCCGCCACGTCGCCGTTCCCCTCTTCGGACTCCGACCACCGTCGCCGTCAAATTCGTCGTCTCCGGCGCGTCCCCGAGCCCGCTTCGACGCCCACTGCAACCGCGGTGAGCCCCGGAGCGTTTCCCCCTTCTTCCCTGGTCTCTCCCGACCTCTAGGCCCTAGCTCCACCTCGACCGAGAGCTCCACGCCGCCGGCGATGTCGCCGTCGTGGCCACGGTCGCCGTAGCGCCCAACCGAGCACACCATCGTGCTCCACCCATCACCAGGAGCACGTAGAACGCACCAACGCCTCCCCAAACCCCCTGCAACACCGATCCCGACCGCACCCGAACCCCGGCGGCCGCAGCCGAGCTCGCCGCCGTCGACTCCGGCCACCCCGACCCCAACGGGCTCCGCCAAGAGCTGCGGGTTGTCCTCAGCTCCACTCCGGTGGCCTCCACGGTCCATTTGGTGGCCGAAACGACCAAAACCACTCTCGCCGCCGCGCTAATGGTCGCCGCCGGCCAGAACTCCGGCGGGCTGACGTGGCTTAGTTAATTAGTCACTAACACCCCCACCTACTGACGCTGACAAGTGGGCCCAGGGCCTAGTCAAAGCTAACCAGCCCGGGTCAACGCGGGATTAGCCCCTGTGTCACTGACGTGTGGACCCCACACGTCAGGTTTGACCCGAGCCAGCCCTGTTGACCTGCTGATGCCACTCTGACGTCAGGCTGACGCAGTAATTGAATTTCTGGATTTAAATTAAATCAGGAAATTCCAGAATATTATTTAAACTTCAAAAATTCATAACTTTTATTCTGTAACTCCAAATTGGACAAATTATATATGAAAAATGATCAGAAAAATCCAATCTATCCATCTGTACTATTTTCATGCATGATCAAACAAGTTAAATTGATGTTTTAAGCAGAACAAGAAAAGGCACTTTAAAAGGCCATATTTGAATTTGGAATTTGAATCTTTGATTCAAATTTGTTCAAACCCTTCTGGTTTTAGTTGCATTAGCCCAACACACTCATATTGCCATGTTTCATGCATGCATCATATTGTTGCATATTGTTTGGTGATGCTTGTGTATCGGTGTCCTTTGCGACAGGGTCTGTCCCCGAGGAGTACCGTGATTACCCTAACGAAGAACCGTATCCGTGCAACGAACCATCAGGCAAGCAACCAACCATTTGATCATATCGATACAATCCCATGTTCTCGCTCCTGCTCTCTTTTACTGCATTAAGACAACGCGATTCAAACTGCTGTGTGCTACGGTAGTTGAACCCATTTCCTCTGCATGACCTGTCATTGCCACAGTAACTAGATGAAACCCACTAGCATGTGTAGGAGTTGATTGAGCCATATGTATGTGTTGTTCCTACCTTGCTATGCCTGCTATGCTTAGAGTCGTGTCAGGTCTGGTTCATCTGGGTGATGGGCTAGAGTGAAATGATTATGTCGGTAATGAGAGTGGTGTGGTGAACACGATTTGGTAAAGGTATCGATGAGAGGCCATGTAGGAGTACATGGTGGGTTGTTTCATTGAAGCCGACCTTAAGCACTGAGATCTGTATGTGTGATTTAAGAATCAGCTACTACCATGCATTGGGCCCGAAACCAATGGACCCTCTCGACTTCTTATTCACCCTAGTTCTCCGTCCAGGAGTTGCAAGTAGTTTCTGGTGTTTGTAGCCTACTGGAGGCCGTGGACAGCGCTGACCGTAGGGGTGGGCTGTGATGCGGTAGGTACGTGGCCGGGTGTACCGAATACCCGTTAGGTATCTCGGGAACCCTGTTCACATCGTTCGGGGCCGTATGGGAAACCTCGGCCGGACTCCCTGCGGATGGAACCTGAATAGGCGATAAACCTGGACTGGAGGCTTAGGTGATTAGGTAGGTCGTGGCCGACACCCACGTTGGGCTTCCGCTTGAAGGTTGCCGAGTACATGTCGTGTAAACGACGATAAGTGGTGAGAGCGTGTATGAAGAAGTACACCCCTGCAGGGTTATCATGATCTATTCGAATAGCCGCGTCCGCGGTAAAGGACTACTTGGTTGCCTATACAGTTCATAGACAAGTAAATGGAAACTACTAAAAGCCTCAAGATAAGTGTGAGTGCCGAGGATGGCTCTTCCGTAGGAAGACGGAGGTGGATCCTCGGTAGTGTATTGAAGTGGTGAGTAGTGGACTCGTGTGCGCAAAACATTTCAAGTTGGAGTATCGTAGGATAGTCTAGCCAAGAGTCAAAGCTGGCTTGCTGCAATAACTCCACCAACCCTTCTTGATACTATGCATGTATGTAGGATCTGATGTAAGTCTTGCTGAGTACCTTTGTACTCATGTTGCTATAATCTACATTTTTACAGAAGACGCTGCAACCCCTTCTGATGGGTTCTATGTAGACGTTGACATCAACGAGTAGGCTAAAGACCCAGGTGGTGACCCTGAGCTTGTGATGGACCACGTAGTATAGCTAGGCTTTCCAAGCCTCTTTTATTTTACTAGTTGTCTGTACCCAGACAAAGTACTTCCGCTGTTGGCTTGTATGACTGTATGACTTGTATGTTGGGTCGTGAGACCCGTACCTTTGTGTATGATATGTATGGCTCCCTGAGCCTTAAATAAAGTACTTGTGTCATAGAGTCATGTTGTGATGCTTCGTTGTATTTGCACATATCGAGCATATTGTGTGTATGATTGAAATGCTTGGTATGTGTGGGATCTGACTATCTAGTTGTTTATCTTTAGTAGCCTCTCTTACCGGGAAATGTCTCCTAGTGTTACCGCTGAGCCATGGTAGCTTGCTACTGCTCTGGAACACTTAGGCTGGCCGGCATGTGTCCTTCTTCGTTCCTGTGTCTGTCCCTTCGGGGAAATGTCACGCTTTGAGTACCGGAGTCCTGTTAGCCCGCTACAGCCCGGTTTACCGGAGTCCTGCTAGCCCAGTGCTACAGCCCGGACCCACTTGCTGATGACCGACACGTTCGAAGCTGGGTCATGGATGCCTGTCCCTGTAAGTCTGTGCCACTTTGGGTTTACGACTAGTCATGTCAGCCCGGGCTCTTTATCATATGGATGCTAGCGACACTATCATATACGTGAGCCAAAAGGCGCAAACGGTCCCGGGAAAAGGTAAGACGACACCCGTGGGGATACCGTGCGTGAGGCCGCAAAGTGATATGAGGTGTTACCAGCTAGATCGATGTGACATCGAGTCGGGGTCCTGACAGCGTTGGCATCAGAGCCGGACTGCCTGTAGGTTCTCCAAGCCAAACTGGTCGATGTTGAGTCTAGAAATTCTTTAGTTATATGTAGGGGAATTGTTTGTGGGTTGGAACGTAAGGCTCTTTTTACTCCTTATATCTTATGACATTCTGATCTGAGTCAGTCCATTCTTCCACCGGGGGTTAAGGAATTAGGATCTGTTCTCTCTATCAGGATCACGTGTTACTAATCAGTAGTACCTTATAAGTTTGATGGATACAAGCCTAGTTCAGTTCTACTACCACATTATGTTGCCAGAATGGTTTCAGAACTTTGATATGATGATGTTGAGTGTGTACGAAATCCTTTGTCAAATGTCTCAAAATCCTTTTTGAGCATTTACAGCTGTTATGCTGCCGAAATTTTGCTAGAAATTCTAATGCCTTTGCATTATGGTTATGCTTTCAGATGGCCACTCGCGACCTCAATCAAGTGGTTCGCCTGACTCGATGCCTAGATGTACCCGGCCATACTGCTAAGTTGGTCAGGGTAATGACTGAGGCTGGATACCGCTGGTATCCTGAGTACACGGTCGAAGAGCAATTCCGAGACTTCAATCAAAGCCAGTATCTCTGCACTGTCAGGATATTTCCATCTTATCCTGGATCCACCGAGCCTCTTCACTGTTCCTATGGACTCGGGGTTACTATTGAGATGGCTGTGCAGGACGCCGCCTACTCTATGATGACCATTATGCGAGTCAGATCTGGTTTATTTCGGGACTCTGACTTCCGGTATATGCCAGGATCACTTCCGGGAGCACAAGGGTATCTCCAGGCTATCTATGCTGACTCCACTCAGGAGGATTCACGGACTCGCACCACTGCTGAGATGCTCGAGGATAAGGACCGTGAAAATCGGGCCTTAAGGTTAGAGCTCTTCAATACCCGTGCTGACCACTGGGCCACTTTGACTCGGTTCGCACCGGCGGTGCAAGCTGGATATTCAGATATGCGCGATCTCTATCCTGTGAGATCTGCTCTGCCAGACGTGATGGTTTGGCGTGATGTAGGAGGCATCACCCCACCTCGCGGTCCCCGCAGGCCACCGTTTGTTGGTCCAAGACCTCATCCTAGCCCCTATGGTCCACAAGCTCCGCGAGATCGTCTGTTTCCGGATGAACATGTTGAGCTTCCAGGCTATGGAGGTGACTTCTATGAGGACTACTACGGATCGGTCTGAGTTAGTAGGTAGTATCACTAGTTCGCACTAGCTGTGTCGTCTATCGTCCGCGTGACTCGTGGGATATGACCTAGTTTGTACTCTTTCCGGAGGTGTAGAAAAATAATGTATAGGAGCTTGGAATGCCTCCGATGAGATGTAATCCTCTTTTCACCGTAATAGTACTTTGTTTGGTCTTGTACTAAACCTTGTATGGTGTGTATGACGATGGAATAAAAGAAGCAGTTTCTGTATCTACCATGTCATACGGATGATCATCTTGCATTCCGAGTTATTCCTTACCTTATGTATCCCATGTCGGAATTTTATCATTCTGACTAAATCATTGTCTTGTTCACCTAGGATGGTCAACACGCGCGCTAACCCTGCTTCTCAAGAGCAGGCCGAAGGCAGTGAAGCCAGGGATGAAATCTGCCTCATCCTCCTTCACTAGCCGAGGTTATGATGGAAGCTGAGAGAAACAAGCGGGAGACAAACCGTTTGTTGGAGCGTATTGAACAGAATACAGCACACCATCAGAGGGCTAACGTGGTGTCACTCAGTGATTTTATCAAATTGCATCCACCCACGTTCCACCACTCCGTCGAGCCTCTCGACGCTGATGACTGGCTTCGCAGTATCTCTCACAAGCTGCGTTCCGCGCTGGTAGCGGAGGCTGACAAGGTCACCTTTGCTGCATATCATCTTGAAGGCCCCGCCAGTCTATGGTGGGAGAATTATGGAGCTATGCGCCCAGCGGGCCATGTCACTACTTGGGCTGAGTTCAGCGAGGCTTTCCGTGAACATCACATTCCGGAGGGTCTCATGGACCGTAAACGTGAAGAATTCTGCAATTTCACCCAAGGCCGACTTTCTGTGGATGTCTATAGCAGGGAGTTTGGTAATCTCGCCCGATATGCAACTGAGGAAGTGTCTACTGACGCCAAGAAGCAAGCAAGGTTCCGTAAGGGCCTTAGTCCTGAGCTTCGCCGCGACCTCCGTCTGCATGAGTGCTCATCTTTTTCGAAACTTGTCAACAAAGCCATCAGTGCTGAAACTGGTCAGACTGACTATGACGCAACACGCAAGCATGGACGCGACATGGGTTCCTCATCCGGTGCTGGTCCTCAGAAGCGCCGCGTGTGGGTACCCAACACCGCCCTGCCACCCAGGTTCACACCGAGGCCATCCTTCCAGGCGCCTCGCCCTCTTCAACAGTCTGCACCGGCCAAGCCCTATGGGGGTCCAACCAATAATGCTCCTCCACGTACCAGTTCCGTGACTTGTTTCAAGTGTGGGGAATCTGGTCACTATATGCGTGAGTGTCCCCAGACCAACCCCAATCAATCTGCTAAAGCTGTTGGCCGTGGCAAGCCGACAGGGAAGGTGTTTCATGCTAAACCGGTCACCGCTTCACGTGGCCATGTCAACTGTATCTCTGCCGAAGAAGCTCAAGAGGACCCCAACGTCGTTCTCGGTACGCTTCTTGTTAACTGCCACCCGGCATCTGTTCTTTTCGATACAGGAGCCTCTCATTCTTTATATCTGAAAGTTATGCTCGTTTGCATAACGTTGCATTCTGTGCCTTGCCATCTACTATGGAAATCTCTACCCCTGGGTCTAGATGGCAGACCTCTAGGGTAAGTTATGGAAATGAGATCCAAGTCGACAGACTTGTTTTCCTTGCATCTTTGATAGCCCTTAAATCTTCGGATATTAATATCATTTTGGGTATGGACTGGATGTCAGCTCATCAAGCCAAAATTGATTGCTTCTCTAGGACTGTTCAACTCACCCATCCTTCGGGGAAGATAGTTAATGTCTTGACCCGAATAGCCAAGCGACAATTATATTCTCTTAACGCCAGCCCTTTGCCAGACCTTGAGGACATCCCGGTAGTCCGTGACTTTCCGGATGTCTTTCCAGAGGAATTGCCAGGTGTTCCACCTGACAGGGATGTTGAGTTCGTAATAGACCTCATTCCAGGAACCGTTCCGATTGCTAGAAGACCCTATAAGATGGCACCCCTAGAACTAGCCGAGCTTAAGAAACAACTCGATGAGTCCTTGAAGAAGGGTTTCATCCGACCTAGTTCATCTCCGTGGGCTTGCCCCGTCCTATTCGTCAAGAAGAAAGATGGTACGGACCGGATGGTTGTAGATTACCGACCTGTCAATTTGGTCACAATCAAGAACAAATATCCACTTCCCAGGATCAACGATCTGTATGATCAGCTCGCTGGATCCTCAGTCTTCTCCAAGATGGATTTGAGGTTGGGCTACCATCAAATCAAAATCAGAAACGGGGACATTCCTAAAACGGCCTTTGTTACTCGTTATGGCCAATACGAGTACACCGTCATGTCCTTCGGATTAACCAACACTCCAGCCACTTTTTCTCGGTTAATGAACTCAATCTTCATGGAGTATTTGGATAAATTCGTCGTAGTTTATCTCGATGATATACTCATCTACTCCAAGAACAAGGAAGAACATGCCGAACATTTAAGGCTAGTGTTGAAGAAACTTCGAGAGCATCGCCTTTATGCCAAATTTTCAAAATGTGAATTCTGGTTGTCAGAAGTGACCTATCTGGGTCATGTAATATCTGGTAAAGGTATTGCTGTTAACCCTGAGCGAGTTCAAGCCGTCCTTGATTGGACTCCACCCGAATCGGTCAAGCAAGTTCGGAGTTTTCTAGGCTTAGCGAGCTATTGCCGTCGCTTTGTCGAGAACTTCTCCAAAGTTGCTAAACCTCTAACCGAACTCCTCAAGAAAGATAAAAAGTTCGAATGGACTCCACAATGTGAGCACAGCTTTCAGGAACTGAAAAGACGCCTGACCTCTGCTCCTGTGCTGGTACCGCCAGACTTCTCCAAGGACTTTGTTATCTACTGCGACGCCTCGCGACAAGGACTAGGTTGCATTCTCATGCAAGATCGACACGTAATTGCTTACGCTTCACGGCAATTGCACCCACATGAGGAGAATTATCCTACTCATGATCTAGAGCTTGCAGCCATAGTCTATGCACTTAAGACCTGGCGACATTACCTCCTCGGTAATCGTTGCGAAATATTCACCGATCACCAAAGCCTGAAGTACATTTTCACCCAACCGGATTTGAATCTCAGGCAGAGACGTTGGGTTGAATTGATTACAGACTTCGATTTAGGAATAACCTACACCCCAGGGAAAGCCAACGTCATGGCTGATGCGCTAAGTCGTAAATCTTATTGTAACAATCTGATGTTACAACAAAGTCAACCGCTTCTCCATGAGGAATTTCGGAAGCTTAACCTTCACATTGTACCTCAAGGTTTTCTTTCCACCTTGGTGGCAAAACCTACCCTTACGGATCAAATTATCAAAGCACAGAAGGTAGATCCGGGAATCTCCCGCATCAAGAGAAACATTCAGAAAGGAATTGCGAATTGTTTCTCCATTGACGATCAAGGGGTAGTATACTTCGGGGATCGACTAGTGGTTCCCAAAGTGCGCAACCTAAGGCGTTTAATCCTTAAGGAAGCTCATGAATCTCCTCTCACCATTCATCCCGGTAGTACTAAGATGTATCAGGACCTACGCCAGAGGTTCTGGTGGACTAGGATGAAGAGAGAAATTGCTCAGTATATTGCCAATTGCGACGTCTGCCGTCGTGTAAAAGCAGAGCATCAACGGCCTGCTGGCACCCTTCAACCCTTAGCTATTCCTGAATGGAAATGGGATAAAATTGGTATGGATTTCATTACCGGTTTTCCCAGGACCAAGAGAGGGAATAATGCTATCTTCGTCGTGGTCGATCGTCTTTCCAAAGTAGCTCATTTCCTACCTGTTCGTGAGAGTATAACCGCTAGTCAGCTGGCAGATTTGTATATCTCCCGAATAGTGTCTCTCCATGGTGTTCCTTTGGAAATTAACTCGGATCGAGGAAGTCTTTTCACCTCTCGATTTTGGGAAGGCTTCCAAAATGCTATGGGAACCCGTCTCTTCTTTAGCACCGCTTTCCACCCTCAGTCAAGTGGTCAAGTGGAACGCGTCAATCAGATTCTAGAAGACATGCTTCGAGCCTCCGTTATCTCTTTCGGAATGGACTGGGAGAAGTGCCTTCCATTTGCCGAATTCGCTTACAACAACAGCTATCAATCTAGCTTGGGTAAAGCCCCTTTTGAAGTTCTCTATGGACGACGATGTCGAACACCCCTTAACTGGTCAGAGACCGGGGAAAGACAATTCTTTGGCCCGGATATGATTCAGGAAGCAGAAGAACAAGTTCGTATCGTTCGTGAAAAGTTGAAAACAGCCCAATCCCGTCAAAAGAGTCAATATGACCGAAAACATAAGGCTATGACTTTCGAGGTTGACGAGAAGGCTTATCTTCGGGTCACCCCTCTGAAGGGAACCCATCGATTCGGTATCAAAGGCAAATTGGCTCCTCGTTACATTGGACCTTTTCGCATTCTTGCCAAACGAGGAGAAGTTGCCTACCAGTTGGAACTACCTCCGCATCTCTCCAGAGTTCACGATGTCTTCCACGTTTCTCAACTCAGGCGTTGCTTCTCGGATCCTATCCGTGAAGTGGACCACGAAACGCTTGATCTCCAAGATAATCTTACATATCGAGAGTACCCCATTCGTATCCTCGATCAAGCCGAACGTACCACGCGACGTCATAATATCAAGTTTCTCAAGGTTCAATGGTCGCACCATTCTGAGGATGAAGCAACTTGGGAAAGGGAGGATCGTCTTCGACTCGAGTATCCCGCCTTCTTCTCGGAGGAACCCAAATCTCGGGACGAGATTCTTTTGAGTGGGGGTGAGTTGTCACACCCTAGCTAGTCATGCATTAGAGTGTTGCATCATGTTTACTCATTCATCAGAAACTTGAAATGGGGATGACAGAACCCCCAGTCCCCTCTGAAACCAACTAGGGTTACTAAAATAATTTTTCAATGAACCTGAAATGCCCTTCTAAAATGCCCATCATTTTTGCCTTGGTTCAGAACCTCTGCCAAAAGTGGTGCACATTTTTCTAGGCCATCTTAGGGTTTTTGAATTAAATCATAAATATTTGAATTTGAGCATTTAAAATTATATAAAATATTTAAATGCTCAAATATCTCCAAACTAAAATGTTTCATGCTGGAAATAATCCAACTATGGACCAGGAGTAGTTTGGTGATTTTTGGAGTTGCCTAGGTATTTTATTTAATTCAACAAAGTTGCAGATATATTAAATAAAAACAGAAAACAGAAAAATAAATAAAAGGAGTAGACTTACCTGGACCTACCTGCCCAGCCCAGCCGGCCCAGCACTGTGCTGGCCCGTGCCAGCCAGCTGCTTCCCCTTGCCAGAGCAGGCAGGGAGGTGAGCATGGCGCGCCCGAGCTCGCCACGCACCACCCAGCCTCTCTGCATCGCCCTGGTCGCCGTTGCGCCGCGTGGATCGTCTTCTGGTCGTCGCCCCGACCTCGCCGACACCCCATTCACTCTCCCCGGCTCTCCCTTGCTCTCTCTCCCGTCCGACCGAACACCACCGTCGCCACCGTTCGCCATAGCCACCGTCTCCGACCACCCCTCGCTTCCCCGACTAGCTCAGGAGCTCCGCCTCGACTCCCTCTTCCTCCCCACCGCTCCACAGCTCCCCGGAAGCCCTGCATCGCCGCCACGTCGCCGTTCCCCTCTTCGGACTTCGACCACCGTCGCCGTCAAATTCGTCGTCTCCGGCGCGTCCCCGAGCCCGCTTCGACGCCCACTGCAACCACGGTGAGCCCCGGAGCGTTTCCCCCTTCTTCCCTGGTCTCTCCCGACCTCTAGGCCCTAGCTCCACCTCGACCGAGAGCTCCACGCCACCGGCGATGTCGCCGTCGTGGCCACGGTCGCCGTAGCGCCCAACCGAGCACACCATCGTGCTCCACACATCACCAGGAGCACGTAGAACGCACCAACGCCTCCCCAAACCCCCTGCAACACCGATCCCGACCGCACCCGAACCCCGGCGGCCGCAGCCGAGCTCGCCGCCGTCGACTCCGGCCACCCCGACCCCAACGGGCTCCGCCAAGAGCTGCGGGTTGTCCTCAGCTCCACTCCGGTGGCCTCCACGGTCCATTTGGTGGCCGAAACGACCAAAACCACTCTCGCCGCCGCGCTAATGGTCGCCGCCGGCCAGAACTCCGGCGGGCTGACGTGGCTTAGTTAATTAGTCACTAACACCCCCACCTACTGACGCTGACAAGTGGGCCCAGGGCCTAGTCAAAGCTAACCAGCCCGGGTCAACGCGGGATTAGCCCCTGTGTCACTGACGTGTGGACCCCACACGTCAGGTTTGACCCGAGCCAGCCCTGTTGACCTGCTGATGCCACTCTGACGTCAGGCTGACGCAGTAATTGAATTTCTGGATTTAAATTAAATCAGGAAATTCCAGAATATTATTTAAACTTCAAAAATTCATAACTTTTATTCTGTAACTCCAAATTGGACAAATTATATATGAAAAATGATCAGAAAAATCCAATCTATCCATCTGTACTATTTTCATGCATGATCAAACAAGTTAACTTGATGTTTTAAGCAGAACAAGAAAAGGCACTTTAAAAGGCCATATTTGAATTTGGAATTTGAATCTTTGATTCAAATTTGTTCAAACCCTTCTGGTTTTAGTTGCATTAGCCCAACACACTCATATTGCCATGTTTCATGCATGCATCATATTGTTGCACATTGTTTGGTGACGCTTGTGTATCGGTGTCCTTTGCGACAGGGTCTGTCCCCGAGGAGTACCGTGATTACCCTAATGAAGAACCGTATCCATGCAACGAACCATCAGGCAAGCAACCAACCATTTGATCATATCGATACAATCCCATGTTCTCGCTCCTGCTCTCTTTTACTGCATTAAGACAACGCGATTCAAACTGCTGTGTGCTACGGTAGTTGAACCCATTTCCTCTGCATGACCTGTCATTGCCACAGTAACTAGATGAAACCCACTAGCATGTGTAGGAGTTGATTGAGCCATATGTATGTGTTGTTCCTACCTTGCTATGCCTGCTATGCTTAGAGTCGTGTCAGGTCTGGTTCATCTGGGTGATGGGCTAGAGTGAAATGATTATGTCGGTAATGAGAGTGGTGTGGTGAACACGATTTGGTAAAGGTATCGATGAGAGGCCATGTAGGAGTACATGGTGGGTTGTTTCATTGAAGCCGACCTTAAGCACTGAGATCTGTATGTGTGATTTAAGAATCAGCTACTACCATACATTGGGCCCTAAAATATGACCCCGCTCGACTTCTTATTCACCCTAGCTCTCTGTCCAGGAGTTGCAAGTAGTTTCTGGTGTTTGTAGCCTACTGGAGGCCGTGGACAGCGCTGACCGTAGGGGTGGGCTGTGATGCGGTAGGTACGTGGCCGGGTGTACCGAATACCCGTTAGGTATCTCGGGAACCCTGTTCACATCGTTCGGGGCCGTATGGGAAACCTCGGCCGGACTCCCTGCGGATGGAACCTGAATAGGCGATAAACCTGGACTAGAGGCTTAAGTGTTTAGGTAGGTCGTGGTCTACACCCACGTCGGCTTTCGCTTGAAGTCTGCCGAGCACATGTCGTGTGCAGACGCTAAGTGGTGGAAACATGTATGACGAAGTACACCCCTGCAGGGTTAACATGATCTATTCGAATAGCCGCGTCCGCGGTAAAGGACTACTTGGTTGCCTATACAGTTCATAGACAAGTAAATGGATACTATTAAAAGCCTCAAGATAAGTGTGAGTGCCGAGGATGGCTCTTCCGTAGGAAGACGGAGGTGGATCCTCGGTAGTGTATTGAAGTGGTGAATAGTGGACTCGTATGCGCAAAACTATTTCAAGTTGGAGTATCGTAGGATAGCCTAGCCAAGAGTCAAAGCTGGCTTGCTGCAATAACTCCACCAACCCTTCTTGACACTATGCATGTATGTAGGTTCTGATGTAAGTCTTGTTGAGTACCTTTGTACTCATGTTGCTATAATCTACATTTTTACAGAAGACGCTGCAACCCCTTCTGATGGGTTCTATGTAGACGTTGACATCAACGAGTAGGCTAAAGACCCAGGTGGTGACCCTGAGCTTGTGGAGGACCACGTAGTATAGCTAGGCTTTCCAAGCCTCTTTTATTTTACTAGTTGTCTGTACTCAGACAAGTTATTTCCGCTGCTGGTTTGTATGACTGTATGACTTGTATGTGGGGTCATGAGACCCGTACCTTTGTGTATGTTATGTATGGCTCACTGAGCCTTAAATAAAGTACTTGTGTCATAGAGTCATGTTGTGATGCTTCGTTGTATTTGCACATATCGAGCATATTGTGTGTAGGATTGAAATGCTTGGTATGTGTGGGATCTGACTATCTAGTTGTTTATCTTTAGTAGCCTCTCTTACCGGGAAATGTCTCCTAGTGTTACCGCTGAGCCATGGTAGCTTGCTACTGCTCTGGAACACTTAGGCTGGCCGGCATGTGTCCTTCTTCGTTCCTGTGTCTGTCCCTTCGGGGAAATGTCACGCATTGAGTACCGGAGTCCTGTTAGCCCGCTACAGCCCGGTTTACCGGAGTCCTGCTAGCCCAGTGCTACAGCCCGGACCCACTTGCTGATGACCGACACGTTCGAAGCTGGGTCATGGATGCATGTCCCTGTAAGTCTGTGCCGCTTTGGGTTTACGACTAGTCATGTCAGCCCGGGCTCTTTATCATATGGATGCTAGCGACACTATCATATACGTGAGCCAAAAGGCGCAAACGGTCCCGGGAAAAGGTAAGACGACACCCGTGGGGATACCGTGCGTGAGGCCGCAAAGTGATATGAGGTGTTACCAGCTAGATCGATGTGACATCGAGTCGGGGTCCTGACAGCGTTGGCATCAGAGCCGGACTGCCTGTAGGTTCTCCAAGCCAAACTGGTCGATGTTGAGTCTAGAAATTCTTTAGTTATATGTAGGGGAATTGTTTGTGGGTTGGAACGTAAGGCTCTTTTTACTCCTTATACCTTATGACTTTCTGATCTGAGTCAGTCCATTCTTCCACCGGGGGTTAAGGAATTAGGATCTGTTCTCTCTATCAGGATCACGTGTTACTAATCAGTAGTACCTTATAAGTTTGATGGTTACAAGCCTAGTTCAGTTCTACTACCACATTGTGTTGCCAACATGGTTTCAGAACTTTGATATGATGATGTTGAGTGTGTACGAAATCCTTTGTCAAATGTCTCAAAATCCTTTTTGAGCATTTACAGCTGTTATGCTGTCGAAATTTTGCTAGAAATTCTAATGCCTTTGCATTATGATTATGCTTTCAGATGGCCACTCGCGACCTCAATCAAGTGGTTCGCCTGACTCGATGCCTAGATGTACCCGGCCATACTGCTAAGTTGGTCAGGGTAATGACTGAGGCTGGATACCGCTGGTATCCTGAGTACACGGTCGAAGAGCAATTCCGGGACTTCAATCAAAGCCAGTATCTCTGCACTGTCAGGATATTTCCATCTTATCCTGGATCCACTGAGCCTCTTCACTGCTCCTATGGACTCGGGGTTACTATTGAGATGGCTGTGCAGGATGCCGCCTACTCCATGATGACCATTATGCGAGTCAGATCTGGTTTATTTCGGGACTCTGATTTCCGGTATATGCCAGGATCACTTCCGGGAGCACAAGGATATCTCCAAGCTATTTATGCTGATTCCACTCAGGAGGATTCACGAACTCGCACCACTGCTGAGATGCTCGAGGTTAAGGATCGTGAAAATCGGGCCTTAAGGTTAGAGCTCTTCAATACCCGTGCTGACCACTGGGCCACTTTGACTCGGTTCGCACCGGCGGTGCAAGCTGGATTCTCAGATATGCGCGATCTCTATCCTGTGAGATCTGCTCTGCCTGACGTGATGGTTTGGCGTGATGTAGGAGGCATCACCCCACCTCGCGGTCCCCGCAGGCCACCGTTTGTTGGTCCAAGGCCTCATCCTAGCCCCTATGGTCCACAAGCTCCGCGAGATCATCTGTTTCCGGATGAACATGTTGAGCTTCCAGGCTATGGAGGTGACTTTTATGAGGACTACTACGGATCGGTCTGAGTTAGGGGTAGTATCCCTAGTTTGCACTAGCTGTGTCATCTATCGTTCCGCGTGACTCGTGGGATATGACCTAGTTTGTACTCTTTCCGGAGTTGTAGAAAAATAATGTATAGGAGTTTGGAATGCCTCCGATGAGATGTAATCCCTTTTCACCGTAATAGTACTTCGTTTGGTCTTGTACTAAACCTTGTATGGTGTGTATGACGATGGAATAAAAGAAGCAGTTTCTGTATCTACCATGTCATACGGATGATCATCTTGCATTCCGAGTTATTCCTCACATTATGTATTCCTATGTCGGAATTTTATCATTCTGACTAAATCTTTGTCTTGTTTACCTAGGATGGTCAACACGCGCGCCAACCCTGCTTCTCAAGAGCAGGCCGAAGGCAGTGAAGCCAGGAATGAAAATCTGCCTCATCCTCCTTCACTAGCCGAGGTGATGATGGAAGCTGAGAGAAACAAGCGGGAGACAAACCGTTTGTTGGAGCGTATTGAACAGAATACAGCACACCATCAGAGGGCTAACGTGGTGTCACTTAGTGATTTTATCAAATTGCATCCACCCACGTTCCACCACTCCGTCGAGCCTCTCGACGCTGATGACTGGCTTCGCAGTATTTCTCACAAGCTGCGTTCCGCGCTGGTAGCGGAGGCTGACAAGGTCACCTTTGCCGCATATCATCTTGAAGGCCCCGCCAGTCTATGGTGGGAGAATTATGGAGCTATGCGCCCAGCG